>NC_133820.1:87719912-87870391 GCF_047830755.1 Zonotrichia albicollis | reverse complement strand
AATGTGGCTTTGGAAGTTTAGACATTTCTAAACTGATCTCTAAATTCCTCCCCAAATGACACTGAACTCTTTGGAAACAAATCAGAATATTTTCTTTCCCCTAGTCACACAAACTGGCATCATTACTCCAGACTTTGAGCTGCCCTGGCCCTGGTTTACTTGATACTTAAGCTGGCAAATACAGAGAAATGACACTTACTTGAAAGATAACTGCCCTCCAAGAAGGAACAGCATAGTAATAGCATACCAAATATGATAAGTATAACAAATAACACTATTGCCTTATTAGAAAATGTGGCTGTTCCCATTGTAAAGCACAGTGCATCTACATAAAACCTAGATCTATTTCCTGAAGAGAC
Organism: Zonotrichia albicollis; assembly: GCF_047830755.1. Taxonomy (NCBI): domain Eukaryota; kingdom Metazoa; phylum Chordata; class Aves; order Passeriformes; family Passerellidae; genus Zonotrichia; species Zonotrichia albicollis. The sequence continues at coordinate 87,870,032 of NC_133820.1, read as the reverse complement.
TCCAGGTCAATGCACCATGTGAATGTGATACTCCATTAACTCACACATGTTTTGCAAACAGAAGCTGAGAAGAAACCTTTTAGCTGTTGCAGAACTTGCTGCACTTGTTCACAGATGGTCTATTAGAGAATTTGATAGTGTGCTGTTTTTCTGGGTAGTCTAATGAAGTCTTTTAAACAGACTAAGTGCTAAGGCATTGTGGGAGTAGTGTCTGGCCCCTTCCTAGGAGCTTGATATTTGCTTTTTCTATGTCACTGGTAAATGTAAGCGCCTACCTATTGATTACCTCCTTCTCAAAATTTTGACCTCCTAGTTTTGTTACTCCCTTGACAGTGTTTTGCTCTCATCTCCAAGAGTTACTTGCCATACTACATGGACAGATCACTCAATTTTCACCACTGTCTTTTTATCTCTTTTACCCCTTTCTTTTATCTGAAGGAACCACTGCATATTTTTTGCTGATTTTACAAGCTAAGCCAGTTTATTTGGTTTAAAGTTGACTGGTGGTATGCATGACAATCACAAAACTAAGGTGGTCTTGTGGTTCACCCTAAGTTTCAGCATCTGCAACTCTTGAACAACAGGAGTTTAACTATAACCAGGCTACACATGCTTATCATATTAATGAAGGAAATTTCAAGTAGGGACAATATCAGGTCTGAGTAGCAAAAGGAGATGTTAAATAGAATTTTCAGAAATTCTACACAAGTTTTAGGCAAGGAAAATAAAGGTCATTAGCTCAAATAAGAGTATCTTCGGGCAGTAACTTATAAATCTTTGCAAGAAAAAATAATTTTAATTTTTCATTGGAAGTTTTTTATTTTAAATTCATTCTAATATTTTGACCTAAAAATGTACTTGTTACAAGATCACTAGTTTTCCCCTTTATCTGTGCAGCCTTTAGCCATCAGAAAATTATCTTACCACCTGTAGGTCTAGTAATGATGCAACAATTAAAATGAAAGATCAATATTTATCTCCTTATGTAAAATTAAAAGCACTGCACAAACTCACAAGCAATATTATCACCTGACTGAGAACTGCAAATCCCCTGTCCAGGGATACCTTGTTTTGCACAACTACACCTCTGCACTAGGGATGCACTACAGATCATCCCTGTAAATGGTCACTGGTTCTGTCCTTTCCCCCTCTAATGTTGTATATATTTTTATTCCAGAGATTACCTAAAAGCCTCTCACATCACTGCTGTTCCAAAATTAAATATGGATTATAGCTTTCCTGGCTATTCTTAAAATAGCAAAAAATAAATAAATACAATACAGAGTATCAATAAGGGCATTGTCAATCTGCATATTAACACAGTTTCTATTTAGGGAATTTGCAAAAAGCATCATTAGAGATGCAAATTAAGGAGATTAAGACATTCAGAAATTTTAGTCAAACCAGGGAAGTGCTATTGTCTTTATGCTGTGCTAAGATTGTTTCCTTTCAAGCTGTGCATTTGAAGGCCTAATTACAGATACTTGCATTCTGCAGTCTCTTCTGAGCTGAAGAGGAAAAGCAGGTGCCAGGAGGGGGGCAGATTTATGTCCTAGATAATATTCCATAACAACCACTACTCCTGCTGGTAAACAATCCTCAGGCAACAGCCGCCTACTCCTGCTCATACCTTTACACAATTCACCAGATCCTGACAATTTAAACAAATAAATCCCCAGGCTGCAAGAGCAGTAAAGCCCTGTGAATTGCTCAGTGAGAGACCTTTGCTGAGATGGCCTTTGGGTTTCAACATTTACCCATCCTTTCACGCGACTAAGGCCACCATAAAAGTATAGTCAGGTCTCATCTGTCCTTTTCTCACCTCTGAACTTCCCTTTCTCTTCTGCATTGTTCTTCTTCTATGCAGCAGATGAACAAAACCATTTCCTCCTAGGCACAGCACTGCAACAGTGATAAAGTTTGGGCAAGCAACTTACTGATGCGTAAGTAGAAAACCAGATCACGCTTGAGAAATGCATCTCTCAGCAACACAGCTACATAAATCACAAGCACAGCCCAGGTGAAGGTGAGGATAAGGACTTTCATTTCAAAGGGCTTTTTTTTGTAAATGGTGGGCACAACATTGCTTTGGCTTGTTGCATTTTATTTCAAGCATTAGCTGAAAATGCAGTTGATCCCCATGCAAAGTCCTGGCATTAAGCCTGCGTATACTTAGGCCCAGCGCAGGCTTATCCTTGGGCTAAGAACAGAACAAGGATTTCTCTAGTTTTATGTAGCTGTGGATTTCCATGCATGTGAAAGAAAGCAGTTCAAAAAGCGAGTCACATTAAGGAAGAGAATGTAGGAATATAAGATGCCAGAAAATCCAAATAAATCACTGTGCTTTTAGTGTTCCTTTGAACAGTTGAGCACGATATTATCCTGGCATGTATAGTACTTTCTCTCTGGCTCTGTGGTTAGAACTGGTTATTATAACTTTGAACAAACAGTAATATTTCTTTATTTTCAAAGAATTATGTAAAATTAAAGAAAAAGAAAATTCAGGTACACTCAGATTCCTGAGACCAGTAATACCTTCCTTCCAGCTACAAGGAGAATTGCTGATGAGCCATTTGGAAACTTCTTTCTACATCTCTTTTATTTTCTAAAATTTCTTGTTCTCATCATACTTTGTTTTGGCATAAAAAGAAGTTGCTGTACAAGGATATGCAGACAGGTCCTGATCCAGTGATCCCATCTGTATGGAGATTACATGACACTGAAACTGATTAAAATACTAAAGATATGCCCATATTTACCCAAGAAGTGTGATGCTACTAATGTGGGGGTAGAAAAGTCTGTTGTAGGGTAATTTCTAATTTAAGCTGTATAAATTCTTAATTTAAATTTCTTTAATGTTCACTTCATATTTAACTTCTCATTGATATACAATTAGACTAGAATGGTTCAGCCTCTATGACTTTATTTAGACTTAAAATTCAATGTGTGAATAAATAAATCACAACTTTCAGAAGCTGAATACCAATATGCTTACAAGTACACAGTGGCCTTTTAAAATGCTGTATTGTGTATTCTTTGGTATGAAAAGTGGAAGCTGAATTCCAAATATTGACTACATGTAGGAAAAGGATGTCTCTGGGCATTGAAGTAAAAAGCATAGTAATTTCAAAGCTGTAGCTCACTAAGCAGCAGATCCCACCTAGCTGGGTTTGGGTAGAACCCAAAAATGATCCTGAGATATCTGAGGCTCTGCATCTTCAGCTCATGGCCTGTACTGAAACTTCCTTATGCATTCTAGAAGGTGGGACAAGATTCCCCCTGCAAGTCATTTAATGAGATATTAAATTAATTTATTATTTACTTGTAGGAAAGTTATGGAGATGCATACAACAGTAGACACTGAAAAAAGCACTGCTTTCTTGGAAGTGTTTCAGATTTGCTTGTAAAGCTGACCAAGTGTTAACATCAGAAACTTGTAAATATCAAAAAATGCAGTGCTGATGTTCTTCCACAAACTCACAGAACTTCACTGTACCACAAAATATACTATTGGAAAAGATTTGATAATAATTTTTTCTTCATTTTTAATTGCAACATATTAGGTTTTTCAGCTGAAAATAACCTTTAGCATTCATTTGAAATCTTTCCAAATACTTTATTTTACTGAAATTCTGAAGCAAATCTGTATAGTATTTTGTGGACATGAAATACATATTTCAGCTCCAAATGTTGCTTCTTGCTTTGTGGTGCTTGAAACACGGTGTTTTCTCCAAAAATTATTTCCAGACTTTGAAAATTAAACAATCCAGGTTGTCTATATTTGCTTAGTCTTAGTAGCTACAGTAGATTTCCTAGTCTGCGTACATTCACATGCATTCATTTCTTGTTATGCTTTGAAAGTTTCCTGTCTTTTTCCCCTTAAGAGATTTTACATGCTCCAAAACCTAGTTCACATCACACAGAAATCACCTTGTCCTCCACCTACCAAACTTTGGTTCAACTTTTACACAACAAGCTTGTATAAATTGATGCCTTCCTTAAGCCGCATATCCCTGTGAAACTGCTTCAATGTCAGAAAAAGGAAAAAGGAGATAACAGCAGAATTGATTTCCTCAGCACAGTTTTAGCACCTGTGCAAACCAGTTGCTCTTATCAGGGTAAAAATTAATTCACATACTTTGTGCCCACTCACTGATGTTAGCATTCAACAAGTACCTGCTGCTGCCTTTTCCTGGACATGATCTTGATGAGATTTCATTGACTGAAGGAGTCCTACATTTCTGGAATGAGTTGTTTTCCCCTCCTTCCTGCTTTACATATGTTTTCACTATGAGTATAGCTCTTCAAGAGCAAGGACAGCCTTTTAGCTGTGAGTTGATGGATTTCCTAACTCGGGAATGCTGAATGGCTTCTAGATGCTCCCATAATAACACAAAAGAAGTATCAATTTACAGTAAATAATTTCACCTAGGAATGTTAAATTAAGAACCTGCCATATATTAAAGAAGATATATGTCAGGCCTTAGGGTTTGGTTTTCTTTTTATTAAGAGTCTTGGTGGAGATTCAGAGCAGACTTCAAGCAGCAGTGGTGTCCACCATCTGTCTCTCCACCAGTGCGAAGACTCTTCCACAGAAGCTGCATTGTTACCCCTCTCAGACTGTTCCTGTAAGCCACATACTGTCCTTTACATGATCACAGCTTAACAGATAGCTCATGACAGTATTTTTGGTCCTCTCTCTCTGTCCCCCTCCCCACCAGCCTGTGCCAGTTCATCTCCTGCTCTATGCTTTGCCCTTCCAATGTCTGCTGGTAATGACAGGTAACTGACCTGTGCACTGCTGAAACACTTGACATTTTAGTGCTGTGTCATTCTGAATGCATAAAGCACATGGGCTACAACTAGAAAAAATTAAAGGCTTTATTTCTGATAAATCTTAAAAACCAATATATATGTATCCCAGAGTAAACATGTGATGCATAGACAATAAACACATTAAGCAAAAGCATTTCAGCATAACTTTGAAAAGATGGGAAAGTTGAAAATGAAGATTCCTGTTTATGTAAAAATCTTAAGAAGTGAATGAGTGGGATTTATATCAGAAATATTCAGAAAAATATGCTTTATGAAGACTAATTCTCCATGGTGTAGAATCAGTGAAATTTAGAGTTTGAAGGTATTTAGGAAAACTGGAAGATTTCAATCACATAGGTGCCATGCCTTGTTTTAAATTCAAAGTCTTCAGAAACAAATCCTGAACATTCATGCACAGTAAAAGAAGCAAGAAACACTGCAGTATGGATAATCTAATGGAGGTTGTGCCTTTGTGATCTGTGTTTATTTTACCTGTGGTAGCCTGGCCAGCAGAAACTACACTCCTTACAGTGATGTCACATTTAACAGCAGCTCGGTGGTGCCAATGGTGTGGCACTAACCAGCTTTGTGACTATGGCGTGACACTAACCAGCTTTGTCAGCCCTCAGCAGCACCCAGCAGGGCTGTCCATACAGAGAACAAAGGCTACTACTTTCCAGCAGCACCCTCACAGACAAGATGACACTCTGGGAGTCTAGGCAGCAAATGTTTATTTTTACCTCTCAGCCATTGGTATAGAATGAGAGTTAATGAAAAGCAAGCAAGGAAGACCTAAGAAGCAATACCTCTTTGCCACATCTTCCCTGTCTCCCTCCTGAATTCTGGTAGCTCTGATTTATATATGAAATTTTCATAGTTGCCACTAAGTACAGCAGAAGAGGACATTCATATGCCTGCTTTTGTTATCTCTAGAAGTATTCCTATGGCACATAGGCATTTAGGCATACAGCTCATTTCTGTCCCTATCCCACTGCTGAAAGTGACTGTCCTCCCAGAAAAAGCGACAGTTCTCACAGATACTGCCCCCCAGAAAAAGATCACTTCCATCTTTTTCTTGTAAAACATAAAATAAAGGTAAAAGGTAAAAAAAGGAAACAATTTAAATAAACTCTAGAAAGTCTTTTAGGTAAGCAGAAAAACAGAGTCATTAAATAATTTTTCAGTATTACAGGAACCTTTTCATGTTACACTAAGTTTCCTTTTAATTTCCCAGTTGTTTGGATGCACAGGCAAAAGAATTAGGAAAGAAGGTCAGCAAAAAGATAACAATGCCTGTTTATAGCAACCATGAGATTAATCTAAAAAATAGTATTTCTGCATTTAATGAGGGTTGAGGACAACAAATGAGAAATTACAAGGCTACAGTTCCTATTATCCAAAGTGCTGACAACATGTATGTATAGCATTTTTTCATAGCTTGGGTTTTATGAACAGTGGCTATTTTTGATTCTCACAGCATGGTTTTGTCCTTGCTGTGTGTCAGGTAAGCAGCTACCATCAGAGTAAGAATCACACAGGGGTAAGAGAGTCTGTGTTGGACAACTGCAAGAAGACATCAGTATTATGGACTTGAGGCTGAGTCCACTATTAATTCTATTCTTGTCCACATGCATCTGAAGCATCTTTAATCACAGGGGGTTTAGTATTTGTAAATCAGTAATTTCACTTATGGGTTGATATTTTAAAGGATTGGACACTTAGAGAATAACTTTCATCATAAAATATTAAAAACAATACACTGTTCAGAGCTTTGCTGAAGATTAAATGCCATTTGAATTCAACAGGATAGTATTTTTTTTTCAACCAGCATAAGATAATGACTGACCTCAATAGTGCCTACCTGTCTCAGTATTTTAAATGTTTTTTCCCTACAGAATACAAAACAAAAACAAAAACAAAACAAAACAAAAAGAGAGGATGGCTTCTGCAAAAGACAGAAGAGACCCTCAGAAGTATTTCACAAGTTTCACTCCTTTATTCTGTTCCTTGGGGTGGAATTTATCTGAACAATTGTATAAGTAAGTTCAAAGTATAGGCATCTATGTCATAACTAAATGCCCTTTCTAATCCATATAGAGAAATATGTACTCCAGGGAAAGATTTTTCCAGACCTATTTGAAGTGTAGACTTTACACTAATGTGACTTGCACCCCTCATTCCCCGTTGACTACTGAGGGAACCTACAGGAACAATTTATATCATAGATATCTAACCATCAGCAAGGCAAATTCTGCTTTCTGTTGCATGGCAAAAACACCATATATCTGCCCTCCAAACCCAAAAGACTGTTTGGATTTGGCTACACCTGCACAGCATGTTTTCTAACAAGATCTATCTGAGAGTGGGTGAAACACACCTACTCCAGCTCTGGGTATAGCTTGTTCTCTCTTTGCAGGTTCATAAATTTGAGGCAGCTGATTAGAATAGTACTGTTCCTCTGACCAGCTGCATTTAGAAAATGAAACTCAGGAAGACCAGAGCCCATCCAAATGCTCAAAGTGCATTTCCAGCTGCAGGGAAGATACACAATATCAGAATGTTGCCTTTCAGCACTGGACTTGGCCAGGAGACAGGAATTAGCATCCCTGACTGGAAACTGTTCTGATAACTAGGCAAATCATTCTTATCCAAGTTTTGTAGGCTTGACACTTCTCCTCTTTTGGTTAATTAAAAGAATGAAAAAATTGCTTTAATGTAGTTCACAAATTTTGACATAATATGCGAAATTGATAAACAGTAATCTCAGGGCAAATTTTACAGGATTAGAGACTAAAATTGTTTGCAGGCAATAGAGGTTTCTCTTAGGCTATTATCAGCTCTGATAGGATTTTAATCAGGTGTAGAATATTTTATTTTCAAATTTGTGTTTCCTGTCAAATTTAAGGTATGGCATCTCTTATTAAGAATCTCTTTGCTGCTTAGAAACTTGTACCAGATGTCCAATGAAGACTTGCAAGCCATTACATGCTACAAGTCAACAGATGTTGCATTTCTTTAAGCTTTCTATTTGCTCTAAGGTATGTATTTTGGCAAACACAGAAGTTAGGCAATGTGTTAAACCACTAGATGAATTATATGTAAACTGTAGCCCTGCTAGCACTGTTAAAGCCAAGTAGTTGTGGATTTTAAAAATCCACCTGTCCTGCAGTGGATTTTGCATTTGAAACATGTTGCAAAGCAACATTGAAATATTGTAAAAGAAACCAAGTAAAACCAACCAACCAACAAACAAACCACAACCATCTTGCCCAGAAGGAAGCCGTAAGATATCTGGTAATCCAGCTTTGGTATGGTGTAGCCTACATGCTGCCTTGGGCATGGCAGCACTAGAATAATGCAAGCATTTATTTATTTGACTTTCCCACACCCCAGAGAAGCCTCCTGGCTCCCAAACAGGTCTGTTGAAAAGGCAGTCCTTTATGACTTCCTGCTTCCAGAAACCAAACAACCAAGCCAAAAATCTTCATGCGGACACACTGCCCTTTCGCTTTGGATGCATGGAAAGCAGAGTATTAAAAAATATCCTGCTGGAATCCCATCCTTTATCTGCTGACCACAACAGCACCAGTGTACAAGTGTCCTTCTGTGTTGCTGTATTCCCCCCCCTCAGCAGAAATCCACAGAGGTGAGTGATCCTGTAGGCATGAGCTATATAGCTCAAGGTAGGCCGGCAGGCTGGGCAGCAAGAGTAGGAGGAGGAGAGAGCAAAGGGCAGGAGACTTACACTGGCCATGAAACTGAACTTCAGTGTATTCCAACTTCAAGAACCTCCCTTATTTCACTTTTCACTTTTTTTTTTTTTTTTTGGCCAAGTTTAATTAGAGCCAGTTATACCTGGTTATAATAGTTAATCTCTTTGAAAAGTTATAACATTGTTGGAAACCGACTTCAAAAAACATACTTTTTTTCAGCTCTAGTATCAAGGAAGGATTCAAACCTGCTATTTTTCTCCAAGTTCTTTCATAAGGTGTGCAAGAAAAGGGCATACAGAGTGTCTGGGATGTTACCTATTCTTTTAGGTATTATTATGGGAGATCATCTGTGAAACTTTCTTTGCTGCCCTGTAATTTACACCACTACTGCTGGTAATGACTGTAAGATATATATGAGCAGCACTAATGGGTATGGATCACTGTTCTCCTAGACTGCAAATAAAAGGAGCACGGGGAATTATGACACTGTATGATAGATCAATACAGCTGCAGATTGGTCCTCAGGCTATTCAGGTTATTTTCCTTTAAAGGCATCACGCCTCACACATTCTGCTGAAGACTATCCATATCCATTCAAGTCCATGACAGCTATTCTTAGACATTCCTTCATTTTTAACACCACTGCTAAGACTGCTAGTGTAATTTTTAATGAGAACGAAGAGACAGTGTGTCTTTTATCAGGTTCTGATCTACTTAGCTGAAATTAAAACTCTTTGTTATATTTTTCCCTATGCTTATTCAAAGGATTAGTGAGAAAATGTCACAGAACTGCTACTTGTGTCCTCATTAACATTCATGACAAAACCTTCCGGCCGGGCTGGTTTCAATTGCTGATGGAGCAATAGTTAAAAGAAATTGGCTTGTGTGTGAAACAGCTGCTCAGCAATGTCACTAAGCAAGGGAATTGGTGATAATAAGATGATACTATTACAGCTACACTGGGAGCATAATATATTTTAAGCTGCTTTGAGGTATACAGTGGAGGTCCAAGAAGTGGAGCATGATTACTTGTCTGCTGTTAGGAATAGGAAACAGCTGATCATTAAGTGTCTGCTCATATGGTTTAGTCTTACACAAAGCCTTGAGGTAAGAGAAAAAATCATATGTGCTAGGATTCTTCACTTCCTGTGTGCTTCCTATCTGCTGGAAAGGCTTTTTGTTTCTCTCCTAGTGTTTGGAAGGGTATGTGTGTCCCATTGCTGAAACACTCTCTGCCAGGACCATCGAGCACTTGTTGTTTCATAAGAACTTTTCTTATTTCAAGGTTTTATGTATTTGGCAAGATTCTTAGGAGAAGATTCTGTGGATCTTCACACATCTATTAGTGAAATCCCAGATACTGATTTTGCTTGAAATGACCATCCAGTATGTCAATGCAATGACAAATATGCAGATGATAGCACTACAGATGTAAACATCTGCACATAAGGCTCAGCCAAGCAACAACTGGCAGCTGGCATTATGGTGTGTAGTGGCTTATGCTAATGCACACCACTTGTCTAGAATATGGAAACTGAAGGAAGAATTATATTGTCAGATCTTTGATTCTGAGACATCTTTGAACTTCATATACTATGAGGAATAAATGAGTCTAGAAGAATGGAGCAGTCAAAAGTCCCAATACAGTGACAGCTCTTTAGAAATGTGGAGTACAAATGAATAAGAAATGAAAGATTATAAAGGGCTTAAGGATGCAAGAACTGTTATGCACTTGAAAGAAAGGTATAATTTTTCTGATCATAGATGGTTCCAAATAGTTTAGTAATTTCTAAAGTTCTCTGTTACAAATTTAATCTTTAGCTGCCACTGCTTTTAACCATAACAGACATTTATTTCTTGTATAGATTTGGAAGTACCACACTTCAGGTGAAAGAAAATATAAAACTGACAGAGAAATTATATAGGTAGCCAGCAGGCTGAGGGAAGGGAATCTTCATCTCAGCTAAGCACTGATAAGGCCACACATGGAGAGTTACATCCAGGTCTGCACTCCCCAGTACAAGAGAGATATGGACACAGTGGTGCAATCAAGGGGCAGTAAGATGAGGAGGGGACAGGACTACCTGATCTAAAAGCAGAGGCAGAGAGAATTGGGACTCTTCAGCCCAGAGAGGAGAAGGCATGGGGGATCTCATTAATGTGCATAAATATCCAGTGGGGGGGATATATAGCCCAGTGACAGCAGTGGGTAAAAACTAAGAAAAACAAAACAAAAAACCAAAACAAATCAGGAGATTCCACGTAAACACAAGAAAACACTCTATTGTGAAGATGGTCAAACACTGGTACAAGTTGGTCGAAGATGCTATGCAGTCTCTATCCATGGAGATATTAAAAATGCAGCTGCACATGGTTCTGGGTGACCTGTGATAGCTGATCCTGCTTGGAGCAGGAGGGTTGACAAAGCCACCCCCATCACATCTCAGCCATGCTCAGATTCTGTGATTCTGTGTAAAAATGTTTTTCTCATCAGAGGCTAAAGAGACAATGTTCAAGTTACCACAGATTTAATTTACTTTTAGATTAGATCATGAATTGGAACCTGAGAAAAAATCCTGAAAAGGAAAACAGATCTCCAATTGCCTCTCAAAATGGAAATCATAACATCATATCTATGCTAAGTTATCATATCTAAGCTCTATGGTTGTGGGGCAGAAAAATTAAGAAGATAAGGCTTCTTATCTTATTCTTATTAAGAAGGTCAGGTGAAAATTCTAAAGAGCTCACATACCTCTGAAAAGTCTTATGTTGCAAAACTTAATATTACCCTAAGACATCTAGTACAGCATTAAAAAAAAAAACAGGAAAATCTACAAGATATTGCTTTGATGTCCTTTCAAGAGTTCTCAAAATTGTATGAATGTCTGAACAAAAAAAGAGCTTGGCAGCAACTACAGTTGAAATAAACTCCTCAAGGGACCAACACTGATATCTATCTCAGCATTACTTAGATATTCATATATTCTTTTAGTGCTTACATATGCTGCTCTTGACAAATACAGGTACTGCAGAAAACTTCCATAAAATCACCACAATTGGTGGTATCTGTTTTGCTATTTGTGGTGTACTAGCATTAAATGGCAGAATCGTGTACCAGAATTCCTTTGTACAATCACAGTATCAAATTAAAAAACAACAAAAAAGTGGGTTATGCTCGAACAGGCAAAACATGGACCTTAGCTATCTCTTTATACTGAAAAGCATCATAGCATTTTAAACGGCAAGAAATCTAGCTGATTTTGCATTGGAAGTCTATTAGATGAATACATTTTTCCATTAATGTCTTTGCCCTTCTGAAAAGAAGCAATTTTTCCATACAAGTGAACAAATTTTGAATAGCTTTAAAATAGCATTGAAATTCTGAAAGCATACACAAAGTTCAAATGCTCTCTGATAAGACATCACATTGCTAATTCCCTTTAAAACATCAATAATAAGTTAGAAGAAACAACTTGGTCTTTTATTCAAATTTTCTGTGGAGCAGATCCCAGAGGGGAGTATTTACACCCAATCAAGAACTTTAAGCCATACCTTACCATCAGTATTAAGGCACAGAACTTCAGATTACTGAAAAAGCTGTAATGTCTTTAAATGCAATACAGAAAGGCCTGAAGTTGACAAAGATTTAGCAAAGTGCTGTCTGAGCTCTGTGGTCAATGAGCCCAGCATTTTCAGTGTGCTGCATGGTCACTGAACACCAGTGATCACCCCAGTTTCCTTCAAGGAATAAAAAGCCCTGTGCATGCTCCAGATGGTTTGAAATGTCTGTTCTGCTTGCACACTCATCTTGCAATAATACACAAAAATTCTAGATTTATTTTTTTTTAAGATCCTTTGAAAACAACTAATTTTTTTTTAAATCCACTACTTAAAAAAATTATGCTTTTACGATGAAAAGGGAAGTCATCATAATTCAGAGCAGTTCACAGTCATCCCCACTTTCCAAGGACATTCTCTAAATTACATTAGCATCTGATCTGCTAGAGATTTTCCTCCAGCTCATCTTCATATTACACTTTTTCCATTCCTTTTTTGTATAATTCATTTTTTCTTCTGTGTCACATTCAGAGAATCAATATTAGGAAAAAAATCTTTAATTGGATAATAATACAGAATTACCATAAGGAGTTAGAGACATCTTCACTTCTTTCTGAATGGGACCGAAGAGTTTTGAAGCAAGCTTCCAAGTTCAGAGATAACACTTCCACAATTCTCCTATATGTGTACATATGATCCATTACCTGAGGTCAGCCAGCTTTACTCACCTATTTGCAGGATTTCCACCTACATGCAGCTCTGCAATTCTCTTTTCAATGCTGATTTACACGTCTTAATGCCAGACTCTTTTTAACTTACACATATGCAGAAATGCTCAGGGTGACACTTTCAATACAAATACAGATTTCATATTTAGATAAAACCATGATTTGAAAACTTGGACACAACCATAAAAACAGCTTAATGTTCAGACAAACACTTAGCAAATTGTCACACCATAATCTTGATCTTGAAAAGATCTTATAAAGGCTGATCAAAAGGAAATAAAGCCCTCAAACTGTTCTTTTCTGTTCTTTCTAGGTAGAAAAGATGTGTTCAATCAACTGCTTAAGTGGTTTGTATGATAATCTCTCTCAAACACATCTCGAGGCCTCAGTGTTTGGAAGCCAGAAGCCCTCTTTGAGACTCTGTACATCACAAGAAAATCATGCAGGGAAAAAACAACAGCCTTAAGGCTAAAAAAGGCAGAGTACACAAATCCTGCTCCGCAATAACAAAAATCATGGGAGATCCACCGTTCATCTTGCAACAGTGAACATAATTACAAACCTAAATTTTACATTTGAAACTAGGAGACAAAAATTATAAACCTCTCTATGCATATCTAGTCTCTTTTTTCAACATTAGCCAAGCCTGCAGGCACTTAACAGTCTGATTCTTGATGTCATTGTAATTAAAGGCAATACTCACAAGGCTGATAACCATACCAGCTGTATATTAACCCTTATCTTAGCAAAACTGAAAATTCCAAATGTGATGTCTAATTGTAAAGAATAGAGCATTGGAATTTATTATGGATATTATGGCTTTTAAACCCTATAACCTTGAAAATAAGTAAATTATATCCAGCCTACCATCAAACTTCTTGTGCCGGGATACGAAAGTCGTGCGTACAAAGTGACTTGTCTCCTCCACCAAGTTTTCAAACTCCAGTTTGCTCTGTTGGCTTAACTTGTCCTCCATTTCTGAGGTGCAGCATGTATATTCCTGAGGGCAGATTCTCAAATGTTCCCCTGGAATCACAATAAAAGAAGAAATTAGAAATATTTGAAAAACGATAGAAATGTGCCAGAACAAAAAAAAAAAAAAAAAAAAACCTAAGAAAAAAAAAAAAACCACAAAAAAAACCCAAGGGTTTTCAGTTTTGGTGGGCTGCCAAGGAAGCTCTTTAAGGCTCGACCTAAAGAGTTTGACAGAAAACATCTTGAATTTGTATCAACAACTTTGCTATATCTGGGTATTCCTCGCAGGGGAGAGAAGACACACTTTGCAGAGTTGTTTTCATACTTCAAAAAGTAAAATTGCCTCACACCAAAAGTGTTCTCCTGTGCTGAAGAAGCCTTCCACATTTACTGAAGCATACTTAAAATTTGGAAAAACAATTGCTTGTGTTCTGTTTGTATTCAAATCGCCTGGAGAAATATCTAGTGAGATGACCTATTACAAGCTGCTGGATGTATCAAAAATTGCAAAACAAAAACTATGTTGTCAAAACCTGAAGAAAAGAAATTATACATTTTTGTAGACAGGTCCCACTTGCCCAAGTGCACCAAAACATAGTTCCCTTCTCCCCTTCCTTCCCCTCTTCTTAAGTGTATTTTAATGATTGTGTTTGGGTTTTCTTGGGCAGCATTTCTTGTCAGACTGAGCAAGTGCTCTGCTGAATAGGAGAAAGCAGTGAATAGTTTAATTAATGCTTATGTTATATGGAAATGCAATGTAAAAGGTAATGAAAGTCTCTTATGTAATTCAATAGATTTATCTCTTGAAGCTCTCTGCCAGTTCTTCTGACAATATTGCTTTCTTCAGTACAATTTGCACATGGAAACCAATTCTTCAGCTCATGAAATTAAAATGGTCTGTTATTACATGAAATGTGAATTTCCAATTGACACTGTACTAAGGGTGTCAGAAACATTTAGCTTGGTTTGTACAGAGGCAGAAAATTCTAACATTTCCTCTTGAGAAATAAAGAGAATGATCTGCCTGTATGATTAAAGTTACTTGTAAGGCAATGAAAACATTTAGCTTTCTGTACACCGAATCCTGATTAAAAATCCCGCTGCAAATCTCTTAAAGGTGCAAATAAAATGATATACAAAGCCCAAGGGTTAAATAAATACTGGGGACCTGATTCTCATTTCTATTGAGGCTCCTTTCTACCACTGCTGAGCCATAAAGAAGACTAAAATGCAATTTATACCTACTTTAAGGCTGCTTTTCACCATTCTTATTATGTAGTGAGGAGAACCAGAACCTAAGTTTTATGCTTCCCAGGGGTATAATACATTTAGCTGCTGCATCATTCTGAAGACAGCATCAAAAAGAGGTTTGCACATGCTTAGAATAAACACTGTCTCGAGTTTGCCCTCACCTTATTCGAATTTATGTTTTGGTTCTCGAATGAAGTCTTTTAACTGGAAATTTAGTCATTTCTCAACCCTGACTCCTCACCCCATCTTAATTTGTTTTTTCTGCAAGAGTTTGTAATATATGAATTATAATGCCATGAAGGTTTCTTTTAGCAGTCTCAAGACTTTTTAAAAGCTCACAGCTATACATCTTCAGAAAGGATCATTTTATTATTACCAGTTACTGTTTGGCAGTACTACCTACAAGTCCCCGTCATGTCCAAATGAACCATGATATAAAACTTTGTATGAAACTGGGAAAAAATTATATCCCATGACCATCAAAATATTGTAAGGATTGCTTTCCAAGTCTGCTACACTCTCCCACCACAAGAAATTAATTCCTCTCCATCCTCAAAGTCACACATCTAAGCCATAAACAACACATACAGGGACTGGTGAGCCAGCTGCTGTCAAACATAAAAGATAGTGGCAGACTAATGTTTGCCTTACCCTCTACATCTCTGTCACATTAAACTGCAACTATTCAACAGGTAAGGAAGGTGCCATAATAAGAAACAATAAAGGTTATTTCAGTAACGGTAATGTGAGTTTTTATTAGATGTCAGAAAGACAAGTAAAATTGAAATATTGTATCATTAGAAGCAGTGCTGAGTGCTTGATTAAATAAAAAAAATACCCCATCCATAATGTCTGCAACCCCCTTTCCTCAATAAATCCCGGTTTTTTTCCTTATTAAAAATACCTACTTTCCCAGTTCCAGTCAGAGTGGTAGTTTATGCTTTTTATTATGATAATATCCTCTGGTGCCATTGCAACTGAAAATTTTTATAAAATGCACTTTTCTTTCCTCTCTTCAACTGAAGTTCTTATTCTTTTTTGTCTGGCTCTGTTTGTTTCTCAGAATTGTCAGCCTACAAGCTGGCCTAATGGTAATCATCATGTGCTTAGTAAGTAACACCCATGAGTCTAAATCTTTTAAGACATTATATTAGGCTGAGTATTATGACAAAATAAATTCTCTTGAATGGTCATTTTTGGAGAAATAGTAATTTTTTCTTTCTCTGATTTATTTAGAGTCTTAGTTTTGCTTTGCTACAAAAATTATTTCTCACTTTGCCCACTACAAACTCATTCAGATTCCTAGTGCACTGTTTTCTTTTACATGTATTTGCATTAAGTTTCCTCCTTTTAGTTCACTGGTTATTCTTTCATTCATGAGGCTCTTGACTGTAGAAACTCACATTTATCAGCAACACAGCTCCTACCTTACCTCATTGACTTTTTCTCCCAACAAAATGTCTTCTTCTAAATCATCTATACTAGCCACCCACCCTCATAACAAAACTTTGCTGTCCAATAATGAATTTTTTTTCGAAACACATTTCTAATTCTCTTCTCCCTGTTCATAGAATTGCATTACTGTAGAAATAAATATTAATGGAAATACTGTGCTACTTTTCATATTCTGCTTCAGGATTTTTGCTTCCTTCTCTTTCCTGCACTGGAGGATCAGGTCGGACTACAGATAAAGTAAAAGAAAAAGCATTTTTCATTGGTTCACAACAGCAGAGTCTTTGTATGCCTAAGATGTTCAAGCTAATTTTGTAAAAATAAAACTTTTAGAAATTTTTGCTCATAAGCCCTGCAATGTTTATACTGGTCACGACTGTCTGCAGTTTCCAGAAGTTCATAACTTGGACAAAAGCTCATGTGCTTTTCTGGGAATTGCAAAGGGAAACTCTCTGACAAGGTAATTTCTGTATGCTTAATGTTTTTTTTTTTACTTTTTAAAAGTAAAATGTAAAAATGTAAAAGTAAAAATGATTCTTATTTTGTGCTTGTTCTTATCAAACCTCCAACTAATGTTAGAATTGCCAGGTTGTTAGTTCACTCCTTGTAAAAAAAAAATTAAAAAATGGGCACGCTTTTCTTAGCATTGAAGTAGGGGGTTTTTTTGGTTGGGTTTTTATGTTTTGTTTTGCTGGGAGGGGTTGTGTTTTTGGGTTTTTTTAGTTTGGTTGGTTCTTTGATTGGTTTTTCATTTTGTTGTTGTTGCTAGTTTGGCTATTTTTAATTAAGAGGTGTGTGCTTTATTTTGGATTTTTTTTCTTCTTTTGTGACCTAAGAGGCTGTTTGGATTGAAAATAACTCTGCAGGCTAATTTGATTGTGCTTCCTCTGATTTTTTGAATTGGACCATTTACCATTTGCATTTTGTAAAACACTGTTCTATTACCACAGAAAGTGTTTAATCACTGATTTGTGTATTTACACACCTCAAGTATTTTGCAGGCTGAAAATGCGCTCATAACTGATGTACCAGTTCTTGCCTTGGGAAACTCCATATGGTCTAGGTTCTTATGCTAATTTTAGCAACAATTTTTGTGGCACAAGTGGCATTGGTTATAACTGCCTAGTTTTTCCTTGCTGCAAATGGTGTCTCCCCAAACAAGTTTGACACGACTGTAGTTACACTGCACCAGGCTGAACAGCTACTAACTCAATATTTCCAGCCACCTACCACAATTCTTCTAACCACTGTTTCCAGCTGAATATGCTGACCTACATATCTCTCCTTATGTGGCTTATGTTATATAAATCAAATCGATTGCCTACTACAAATTCAGCTACCAGTATTCAATTTCAGTTTTATTACAGCTGTAATCTCACACCTGCCTTCACATGATCCAAATTGGCAAGTTTTGCAGTTGAATTTGGCAATCCTGCTAGCAATGCTGCTTTGAAGTGTGATAAAGCAATTTATAAAGCACTTGTTTTATATTCAGATGTATTACTGCTTGGTGTCCTTAAAATGTGCTACAAAACTCAGAAGTCTTTAAAAAATCACAACTTACAGCTCTCAAGCTGAATAAATGCTTTTACTGCGTATCAAAATGCCAGAACTGATCTGAGAGTGGTAACTACTTGCAGAAGATACAGTCTGAAGGATCAGTAAACCCTATGGAATATAACATTACCCTCAACAATTTAACCATCAGATTTCCTTAATACCTTGGTTATATTATTAGAAATGGAAGTATAATCACACAACATATTTATTATCAGGCAGAATTTTTTATGGGTCATGTTGCAAGTTTAGCAATTTTGGAAGCAATTCTTTCTCAGGCAGTCAAAATTTTATAGTTCTTATTCTAATCATAAATTTAAAGCCCTGACAGTGATCTGTTCACAGAATGGTAGGGCTAACTGTATGATGGGGAGAATAGAAACAGAGTCACTACCCTGCTTTAAAAATCCAGAAATGAATAAAAATTATTAAATAAAAGGGGTAAATTAAAGATGTGCTTTCAAACTTGATCATTTTGTATGCATCAACAGAGTCTAAAAGAAGAAAAGGTAGCTCTACATTCTTCATCTTGCAGGTTACATTGATGTGATTTGGCTTTGTTATTAGCTGTGCTCTTTGAAACTTGAAATACTTGCTTCAGACCTGCTCATATTCAGCCACTTGTGGAGAAAGCAGTGGAATTTATTGACAATATGAGCTTTAACAAAGACAATATCAAGTAGTGCAGCTGGAACAGAATAGCCACAGAGCCCAGCACATGCTGACACCTGTGTGGCTGGGGAGCTGCCTTGCTGAAAAGGATGGGGGCTCCTAGGGGACACCCAGCCAACATGAGACAACAATAGCCTGCTGCAGCAGATGTAAATCTGATACTGGGCTGCATCCCCAGGGGCATTGATAGCAGAGGCAGAGACATGATCGTCCCACTGTACTCAGTGCTTGTTGTGCTGCACCTGGAGCACCGCGCCCCATCCTGGTCCCCACAAGACAAGAAAGATGCAGACTGGAGAGGGTCCAAAAGAACATCAGGAAGATTATCAAAAGACTGGAGTGTAAGGAAAGACTGAAAGAGTCAGGTTTTTTTTTTTTCCCTGGAGAAAGAGAAGGCTCAGGTGGGACCCAACCAAGGTATTACAGTACTTAAAGGGAAGGTACAAAGAGGATGCAGCATTTTCCTTCACAAGAACCCACATGGAGAAGACAAAAGGCAAAAGATACAAACTGTACCAGGAGAAGTTTCATCTTGGCATAAGGAAGAAATTTCTTAAAGTGAGAACTGACTGTCTCATCACTGGGACAACCTCCCCAGGGATATGGTGGATGCCTCATTGCTGGAGGTTTCCAAGATTTGATTGGACAGGGTGTGAGTTAACCCCATCGGGGCTCCCTTTCCCTCAGTACCTGAGACCAAATGATCTGACAGCATTCCTTTCAAAGTGGCTCTTCTGTGGTTCTGTGATTAGTTACTTCATATCTTCCTACCTCTCAAAATTATAAGGCACTGGAACAACTTGACTTTGTTTCTAAGTTAACATTTTCCACCCAATTTTCTGTATTTTTTATTATTGTAAAATATTATTTTAAAACGATGACAAATAGATTTAAAGGAAAAACCTCATTCAACTTTAACCCTCGTCCACTGTTTTGAGATTTGGATCATTTTCAGTATGGGTGATGATCTTTCTGAATGCCTACTTTTTGAAGTTTTCAATTTAAGTTCTTTAGTGAAATCAGAAGCATAGTAAACTCTTAGTGATCACATTATAAATTTTATGTTATTGAAAACTATACTTCTCCAATACACTTACACCATTCTGTCATCTGCTAAGAGGAAACAGTGCTGCAGAAGAATTTCACCAACAATCATCTTTAATTTGAAAAAAAAAAAAACCCAAGCAGCACTATCATGTTTTCTGCATTAACTTTTTAGCAGTTAAAAATAAATTAGAAACATGAATTTCAGCATTTCAGGCAATATTCAAACAGCAAAAATTAAAATATCATTCTGTTGGACAAAACCCTGTTCTCTAACCAAAAAGTCCTAAGGCTCCTTCTGACTTTGTAATTATCTTCTCTGTGGGGTATAACAGCCCTGCAAGCAGCCTCTGTAAAACTACACCTGACATTCAAGTCACAGATTGAACTTTCCTACTCAAACTAAAAGGAAACAGATTATGTTTTAAATTAATTCCATTGTAATATTGGCCTGACAAGTGATGACAGGAGCAATATTTGCACAGAAAATGACAGCTGGAGGAAGGGAGGGAAACTTGTCTGTAACACACAGATCGTGCCATCAGACACAGCTCTCCTAATTTTAATCAAAGGGATATTGAACTTGAAAATCTTTTATGTCTGGTGGACTCCAATAAACCTGTACAACTACCCCAAGAATAAAACTGACTCATTTGTTTGCCTCGGAACTCCAACCATCTTTGCTCAGATTCCTTTTGTCCCTTGATTTCTTTGAGGTCAATTAAAAAATGAATGCCTTCCAAACAGACTGATAATTAGTTAACAGTCTCTTCATTACAGGTCCCACTGGGAACATTCATTTACAAGAAGCCCTGACCCTGTTGTCCTTGGGAAGATTTCAGTAATAAATTACCGAAGCCGAGGCCAAGGCAAACTTGTTCAGACTAAGACTATACAGATGCTAAGGAAAGAACTGAAGTCCCTCGAGCATTCCCAACTAAACTACTAGAAGCAGTACCACCGCTCCAATGCTCAGGATCATTTTATTTTCCAAGCATACACAGTCAGACAAATTGTTTTTTGATAACACAGTTTGTGAGAGGAATCTCTAGTTACCTCTTGAAGAGTGTATTACTGGCTTTGTGCTCAGTGCCTTGTGGAAAGCAAACAGCAAGGCTGTGATTCAGCACCAACAGTTTCATCATCTCACTGAATACATGGCTGCAATTTTCTGATTTCAAAGCATGCTCCCACCTGGGAACAGCAGCCAACTCCCCCTCCCCCGAATTGATTTTTGCTGTTTATTATGTTCCCTACTATAACAGCAGAAATATCTTATGTAGCATTATAGTGAGAAGTAGAATAGAAGTGGCACATTTCTTTACCATGACCATAAAACACAATGCAAGGCAGGCTTTAAATTTAATCAGCCCTCAGAACAATTTAATGATTAAGATAGCAGGATGAGATTGTACACATTCATGTATTTATAAAGATTTTAATCAACATTCTTCATGTAAAACTGAAATCCAAAGATGTGACTGTAGCACATGGTGTATCAGAGACAGATTTACACCACTTAGGCCCTATACCCTCTGAAATACTGTTGCAGTAGGAGACCATGCTGGATTAACTTCCTGGGAATGAGTATGCTGTACTGCCCAAACCAGTCCTTAAGATACCATTACTAACATACATACATCAAAGGTTAAAGCTGAATGGGATACAGTCATGCCATTTGATTGAATTGTCAAGTGTATTTTAAAGCTGTGCAGATCCCTTGCTAATCACTACATTGTCATGCATAAAATCCAAGTTTCTAAAATACTGAACTTAATGACAACTGTTTAGGAGTCATTAATCAAAGTGCGTTCCTGTTATTCTCTTATACTGATGCCTTCAATCATCCCAGTGAAACCTTTTTGTGCTACCATTAAGCAGATTAATCTACGGTTTTGTCTTCTGATTAATAATGACATGCTTTCCTGTAATGCCAGTCACAGAAACAGCTCAGGAAGACAAACATGATAATGTTGAGTTGGTCATAAGTTATAGGCTGTAATGGATACACCAGTGGTTAAGACTTTGGTGCCTCTGCCATAAAGTCTTTATTGAAATATTTTTCAGCCTAATCTCTTTCTTAGTTCCTTCAGGAAAAAGTACAAAAAGGGAGGCTACAATTTGTAAAGATCTGAGAGTCCTGTTATCATACTGACTCAAGGTCTACCCATGAAATTTAGGGCCAGAAATGTTGGCATTTGTCCTTTAATTTCTGTTTGGAGCCAACCACTGTGAAAAGCAAAATGCCTCTACCAGTTCCTAAGTATTAACCTTACTGTGACCAAAGTCGTAAGGCAAGAAGCAAAACTTTCTCCAAGTTTGTGTATCTTTGACTTAATAAAGGAGGGGGGGAACATTTTTTTTCCTTTTTTTGTTTTCCCCCAGAGTAGCATGCTAAGAATACATAAACAGGTATAATGGCCAGAGAAATCACTCAATACAAGAGAGACCAAATGCTGCAAAAAATAATGTCCTGTTAACCCCTTGCAGGAGTTCTGTGGTCTGTGAGCCAAACTTGGTGCAAGTTTGCTTGTCCCCAGCTTGGTTCTGCAGATCCAATCGCTGTTACAACGTGAGAGAGACCCTGCTAAAGCCAAATAATGTTCTGTAAGCAAAGCACAGACAGAATTGTGGGAGATTCACGAAGAAAACTACTGATATGGGAAGGTGTAAACCCCTAGAGGAAAAACGTGACAAACTGGAGGGCGGCAATGAAGAAACAAGGAAAATCAGCTAATTCCTGACCTAAATGATGACTGCATGAACACCTGAGAGTTATCAGGTGATTTATCACTGATGGTAACCATCTATTGCTTGGCCTCATAGCTCATTGGCTCTAGTTGAACATGCTCTGCAGTGACTCTGGGAGCCTTGACTCCCAAGGATCATGGAAAAACTCCCCCAGATGCCCCTCCTGATCAGACAAATAGAAGAAGATACCACAGTATGTGGGTGCTTTTCTCTGCATGTGCCCTCTCCTCCAGGTGGGAGAGTCTCAGAACTACAGAAATAAGTATTCAGGTCTTTCCTAAAGGTGCAGAAAAGAATGTCCTATGACTTCCCACAGTAAATCCTATGCAAGTAAGGAATTCAGACCATTTCTGCCCACTCTGATGAAAATCAACACTGCTGAAATTACTCTCCCTCAATAACAGAGGATACCAGCTGACACAGGAGGAAGAAATACAGTACAGATATCCACAGAGATTGTGCCAGAGGGAGGTCCTCTCATTGAAGATTTTTTCCCCTATTGAGTAACTACTTTCAGACTGTTTTGATTCACTTATGTGACAAATTTAACTTCATGGAACTGAAAATAACCATGTGTTAAAGCATGCATAAAAATACTCTGAAATACAAATATTCTAATTATCAATATGAAACAAAGGTTTCTCACTGAATATTGTCAACTGTATCATGCAAACAGAAATTCTATATTATTAAAACCATGCATAGGCAAATGTTTTATGAATATGCAAGAAATTCTGAAACATTTTCAATAAATTATATTTCCTTAGGAATCTCAGGGTTCAGCAGTGAAGCCTGACATTCTCGAAATCCTGCTTGCCGGGTTTTCTGGGTTGTTTGAAGGGCCTGGAAAGGCCCGGAGTGGCCTTGGGACAGCCTGCGTATCGAAGGACGAGAAGAGGCTTCAGTTCTTCTTTCGGTTTTTATGTTTGTTAATTGTTTATCTAAAAGATGTTCTTTCAGCCCGACAGAGATCTGCTCAGCAGTCAGCCATTAGCACACTGTGCTGCCCTCCGTACAGACACCTATCTTTATACCCATGGTTACGTGTACAATATTTATCATTTTTCCCCAATACCATTTATTCTTATTACTCGGTGCACTTTCAGTAATAACCAATCCCAAAGTGCCACCATCACCAAAGAAGATGGAGGAGAAGAAGAAGAAGAAGAAGGACAGGACACACCCCAATTCCTCCATCTTACTTCTCTAAACCCCCCTGTACAGAAATCCTAAACCCTGTGTCTCACCCTCTAATTAACTAATCCCTTCACCATTCACCCCGGTGAAGTCCTCCTGTCCTCAGGACTGAGGTCCTGAGATCCCACACCTGCTCATTGCTGCTTTTAGATTCTCATTTTCAATAACTTGCTGTGACATCTTGTAGAACCTGGGTGGGGGTGTCCAGGTCCTCCCATCTTTCAGAC
The DNA here is from genome assembly GCF_047830755.1 of Zonotrichia albicollis. NCBI lineage: Eukaryota > Metazoa > Chordata > Aves > Passeriformes > Passerellidae > Zonotrichia > Zonotrichia albicollis. The sequence goes on along the minus strand of NC_133820.1, from coordinate 87,846,092 downwards.
AAGCTGGACTCATGGGGATCCTCTGAAGAGGGAGGCAGCTGGTGTGTGTGCAGCTAAAGTTGCCTGGGATTGGTTTGGACTGAAGGTGGTTCAGTGCTGTCACTCTTCAGCAGAATTTGGAAAGTTTTGAAGGGTTCCTGAGCATGGTCTACATGGTTTCTTTCCTGTTACAGGCCCAGTGCTGTCTTAGAGCTTGCCAATTTTCATAAGCTCTGAGTTTTCCACATTACAGGAGATAGAACCTGCTGGTTCAGGTCAAGTTCTCAAGTTTCTGTCTCTCTCCATGTGTATCCAAGGGCTATAGCTATATCCCTCAATAAAAAGGACCTAGCCACTGATACATATGGTTAGAGGAGCTTGCAGACATAAAGGGAAAATCCCCTTTTATGCACCTAAAAACTCTGGGTGAGGGCTTGAGCTAATTTCTTAGCTCATTTTCATACAAAGATCCCAACAGAAAGGACTGTTGCTTTGCTTGACTTTAGGATCCCTCTGCTCTAGAGTGGGATCTGGACAGGCTGGATGGATGGGAAAGGCCAATGGTATAAGGTCCAACAAGGTAAAGTTCCTGCACCTGGGTCCCAGCAGCCCCACTCACTGCTACAGACTGGGGGCAGAGTGGCCAAAGAGCTGCCCATTGGAAAAGGACCTGGGGGTGCTGGTCAACAGTCAGATCAACATGAGCCAGCGAGTGCCCAGATGGCCAAAAAAGCCAATGACATCCGGGCCTGTATCAGCAATAGTGCAGCCATCAGGACCATGGCATGGATTGTCCACTTGTAGTCAGCCCTGGTGAGGCCACACCTTGAATTCTGTGTCCAGTCCCGGGCCCCTCACTGCAAGAAAGACTTTGAGATCCTGGAGCATGTCCAGAGAAGGGCAATGGAACTGGTGAAAGGTCTAAAGCACAAGTCCTACGAGGGGCTGAGGGGGCTGGGGATGTTTAGACTGCAGAAAAGGAGGCTCAGGATAGAGTCTCTACAACTGCCTGAAAGGAGGGTATAACAAAGTGGAGGTTGGTACCTTCTCCTAGGTAACATGTATCAGGACAAAAGGAAATGGCCTTAAGTTGTGCCAGGGTAGGTTTAGATGGATATTAGGAAAAAATTTCTTCATGGAAAGTGTTGTCAAGCCCTGTAACAGGCTGTCCCTGGAAATGCTTGAATTGCCATTCCTGGAGATATTTAAGATATGTGCAGGTGTTGCTCTTAGGGACATGGATTTTGGTGGCCTTGGCAGTGCTGAGTTATCAATTGGTCTCTCTTCACGGTCTTTTCCAACATAATGATTCTATAGTTCTAACAATGAATTAGAGAGGAGTGCTTCAGAGCTGCTGGCAGAGCAGGCATGACGTTCTCCTTGACTTTGAGTGGTTTCCCAGCTTGAAGGAGGATACATGGCAGGTGCGTTCTGCACTGCTGTGGCTGCAAGCTTGAGAATGTAGGCAGCATAATGAATGCAGTGTAATAGAAAAACCTGTTTGCTGCCTCATAGTGTTTTTTCAATCAATATTTTCCAGCAGAACACCGTTTGCTCTGAAAAATTTTAAGCTCACCCTAATTAACAGAAATGTTTTCATAATAGAAAAACAGAATTATGTTTTCATAATATCATCCAGCCACAGTAATCACTGCCAAAAGGAAAAAGAAAGCTTTTTAGAGGATAGCAGCTAGCCCAATAGTGTTTGAGATCTAATCTATTGTTAGCCCCACAGAGTGGGCATTATTTTTGTTGTTCATGTGGGAGTTATTGTTTTGGTTTGATTTTGTTTTGTTTTTTCCCCCCTGCATTTAGACACAAAACCAGTCAGAGCAATTTCTTTTTAGCTTCTTTTTTATTGCACTTCTATCAATACCCTCTATGGACTGTGATACTTGGTAAGGGTCAGGGTCTTCAAAATCAATAAGTGAATGTTTCTTGCTCTTCAAGTGTTTTAATGTTAAAGGTTTGACCTTTATGATTAAAGCTCAGCTTGAAAGGAAATCCCTTCAGGTGTCTGAAGTCTTCTCTCATGTAATCACATTTTTGAATGGACATTTTTGACTGTGTAAATTAAAAGTCTTCGGTGTGCTTTTATAGATTTAATCAAAGCATTTAAATATAAAAGAATAAAGTAATAAGCTAGACTTTTACTATCAGTCCTTTAGAGAATTACTTTTACCTTCTTAATGTACCTTTTTTGGGGCCCATTTCTTTAGTACAATCACAGATTTTGACTGGCACCTTACAGCAGTGACCAGCCTCCCATTAATTTGTGGTTATTTTATAAGCCACACTTTAAGAAACCCAAAACTCCTGAAATAATAACCAAACTTAAAAAAAATATATTTATTGAAAGAACATCATCTTCAGGATATGACAGGCATCATATTTTCCTTGAAGAACCTTAATACTTCTTCATTGTGATTAAATGGGATATTTCCTATAAAGAATATTTGGCACTCTTTGTTACTATTTACTCTGTATACTTTGGCTGACATAACATGGACAGATACTATCCAAAGTGAGTACTTGTCTCTTGGAGAAAACTCTTTGCAGATCTATTGCAGATGTCAGAAAGAAAGTTGGCAAACACTATGTCAAATTGCTTTGTGCTTTTTGCCTTTAGTATAAATAAGACTCTGAGGCATCTGTCTGAATTCAGATCACCTTGAGTACATTCCTGTCTTAGCTCCTTCTCTCAGAAGCTCAGAATAAAGTATTCCTTGTCCTCTGCTGCATGGATGGAGCCAAATTAAGGTATAACAGTAATGACAGGCAAAAACGTAAGGCAGTCTCAGGATGTCTGTATGAACGTCAAATGACTGCCCAACTTATCCCAAAAAACTGTTAAAAACAGCTCTAAAAATTCATAAACCCATGCAAGCCAGCATTTCAGATGTAGATATGATGATTCCAGGTTTTGTTATTATCTCTGAAGTTGTAGATGTAAGGATTTCTCATTCCCTGTGGAAGGGCCCATTGCCTTCCCTGGGTGCCTTGGATTAAACCATTTGAATTTGCCTCTCTTCTTCCCTTCTCCTCCTCTTTGGATAGAGCCCTGTGCCCTGCCAAGGGGCTCTGTGATTGTGCCATCTGGGCATAAGTGGTGCCTATTTACACCCATAATAGGGAGTGACTGTGATTATCTATAGAAATCCCCACAAACAGCAAGAATAAATCTCCAAAATAAAAGGTCAACACGGACATTATTCCAATATCAATCATGTATATTTAGGAAAGAACAATATTTTGGGATTTTTTTTTATAAACTATGAACTATATTTCAACCCTGGGCTCAGCAGCAGCAGTAGTAAATATATTACAGCAATTTTTGGCACTCTCTTGGACTAATATATACCTAAAATCTTGGGCCTGGAATATTTCAGGTTTTTTCACCTTGGCAAAAAAATTGTAAAGAAGAAAATAGTTCTAGGCAATATATTATTCTTTAAATATTAGTTACTAATAATTTCTAAAGTCTATAAAGTTTACATTTTCAGCAATAGTATTGACTTTTACTATCCTTACAATTATTTAAAATAGAAAATGTCCTGATAAAACTCACATTATCCTTTTCCTTATCACTGTCTGCATTTATTATCAAAAGTAAGTAATATATACTGTATTTTCCTTGTATATCGCAAATAGAGTTATTAAAGATGACTGACAAGTTTCAGTTTAAGAATACATCTAGTAAACTATAGATGAAAAACCATCGAACTGTCTTTCCCAGCCTTCACAGAGTAAATGTCAGCAAGTAAAGGTAATGTCTGCAATTACCAAGGAGAAAAAAAAAAACAGTTATGTGGTAAAATGTGCAAACCATCCAAAATATCTCCACTCACTGTGATTTGTACATGTGCCTTAAGTTATTGCAGAACTGTTTCACAATTGAACATCAACCTGCAAAGTTTCTCTTTCATGGTTTGATTTATGGGCGATAAGGAGACCCAGGAGATGGAACTTTCCTCTGAAGTGGTGATTTACACAATCATGATTTACACAGTCAAACTAGAAATAATATAGACAAGTTATGAACATTTGCACAACACTGTACATGCAATTAAAAGCACAGAGTGACAAAAAGATTTTTTTCTTCTCGTTAAACTGTTGAAAGCCATTCTCTGAAAAACTGGAGTGGTTTGGTTGCTTCTGTGACAAAAAGTATATCAAGATCAGTCTGCTCATAGAGGGCTTTTGAGATAAGGCAACAAATCACATTCTGCAAAAAAAGTCATCAGCAAATAAGCCAGAATGGTTTATGAAAAAGTCATATACAAAATATACACATCTGCCAGTAAATAACCTCTTCACTGAGCTGGCACTTTTCTAAATTACAAATTAGGGATTCATGATCCTAATAAATACAATATACTACCAGTTGACAGATTTCACAGCATTTTATGTTTCTGAAGGAGATTTATAGGTTTATAATGAGAAATAATATAATACAGGTGCTATTAACTTCACTAAAAGCCATGTGCAAAAAAGGAAAAGGAAATCCTCTACATCTTGATTAAACAGAAAATACCAAAGCTTTTCTAATTTTTTTTATTGTCTACTGTTTTCTGAGGAAAAATGTCCCTATTTCAAGGCAATTTCTAAGCAGTGTAATTAATGTGGTGCAGCTCACAAATTGCCTAATGAGTACTGTGTTTAATGAATATTCTTTTAAAGTTTTTGGCTATTTTCTACATCCATTCAGCGACAGCAGTTGCTCAACTGCAACAGTAGTTTTGAGCACTTGTTGCAGATGTTTCCAACCATTTTCTGCCAAATGCAAATTCAACTACTTCAGTGATTGAATTATCAATGCCAATCTTAGATGATACTACTGTTAAAAGATTAATGTCCTAAAGGGAGAATCAGATTACTACTAGCTTTCTTTTAACATCACTTTAGGAACACTCTAAATCCCCTTTCACAGAACAGAGTGCTTCTTAAAATCTATATAGCACATTTAAATAGATTTAGCCTTCCTCACAATATGGTTGCAAAGTATCTAGAGCTGTGGTGGATTGACCCTGGCTGGATGCCAGACACCCACCAAAGCTGCTCTATCACTCCTCTCTGCATGTGGACAAGGAAGAGTTTATGAGTTGAGATAAGGACAGGACTCACTGATTGCCAATATGGGCAAAACAGACTCAGTTTGGGGAGATATTAATGAATTTGTCGCTAACAAAATCAGAGCAGGCTAATGAGAAATAAAATATATCTTAAAAACACCTTCCCCTCACCTCTCCCTCTTTCCCAGCTCTACCTCCTCACCCCAGAAGTGCAAGGAGTTGGGTCCAGAGATCCCTGCCAGGACCCTGCTCCATCATGGACCTCCCATGGGCTCACAGCCTTCTTTTGGGCAGTCATGGGCATCTTTTGGGCCTTCCACATGCGTCTCCTCCATGAACTGAGGGTGGATCTCTGTATCCCCATGGACCATCATGGGCTGCAGGGTCCCAGCTGCCTCACCATGGGCTGCACCAGGGGCTGCAGGAGAATCTCAGCTCTGGCACCTGCAGCACCTCCTGCTCCTCATCTGCACTGACCTTGGTGTCTGCAGAGTTCTTCCGGGCACATGTTCTCACTCTGCTATTCTCTGGCACCCATTACAACTGCACAACAACTTTTTTTCCCCATTGTTTACTGTGTTATGACAGAGCTGCTACCACCATTGCTGACTGACCTGGACCTTGCCTGCAGAGCTGTCCTGGAGCCGGCTGCCATTGGCTCTGCTGGGCATGGGGGAAGCTGCTGGCAGCTTCTCACAGAAACCACCCCTGGAGCACCCCTGCTGCCAAAACCTGGCCATGCAAGCCCAACACAAAAGTTAAATTCTGTCTTAATGGAGTTGTCATACAAAATTAATGCTGCATAGTCTCTGACAGAGTTCTAAAACTACACAAAAACTAATTAAAAACAAGTCACAAAAAAGCTATGTAGGCTACTCCTTGCTGTCCTTTAATAATTCACTAGTATCTGACAACTCTTAAAGTAACTACCACAAGATAACATTACTTCCTAAAAAATGAAAGCTACCCACAACATCCAAATAACCTCTTAAATGAGGATGATGATGATGATGACAGTAATAAATTCTGCAATAATTTTTGCTTCTGAAAGTACCACTAAACTCTATGTGATAACTTACACATCTGAAGTCCTTCATCCATAAAAACTGCCAGCATTAAAATTCATTAGGACAAGCTGCTGAAAAAATTATTTTTATTGATATTTGGAGTTTAAATTTATAATTGCATTATTACTCATCATTTATTGATTATCTAATTATTGATTTTCCTTTTATACAGCTACAAAAATACAGGACAATTTGGGTATGATCACCATCTCCACACTCATGATTTGGCCACACATGATCTAAAATGAATCAAACATGCTTGCTTAGTTATAGTTAAAGTTGTATTTGGTATACAATGAAGTAGTATGATTCATGTATCAAATGATTATAGTCCTTGATGCAACCTTTGCCTATTACAACATATAAATGTGTGACTACTTACTCATAATCAGATGATGAATTCAGTCAAGACAACCTTAATGTATTGATATCTAAGATATGTAAGAAAACAGCAAATTAAGCACCTTCACTGTCTTCTTCATTCAAGCGATACTCAAGAGCTTCCAGAGCAAGAAACTAGAAATCCTGTGTGACCAACCTCCTGCTGAAGTCCCTATAACAATCTAAAACTATGATTACCATTACCACTAACATAAAATTCTGTTTAAGAGATTAAAAAATGGTAGCCATATAATAATAAAGACTTAATAAAGACACATATGCTAGAGACAGAATCTTGTAAGGTCCCACAAAAATTCTAAGTTGATTTGCAATATAGTAGATCTATGAAGATGAAATAAGTAATAAAAAACAGTTCAAAGCTTTAACCAATCTGTCTCCTTCAGGAATGAATTCTAGAGTGAAGATAAGAACTGAGCTCCCTGCATTTTTAAAGGTAGATGCTGCATACTTCTTGTCAAGCTGCAGATCTGTAAGTACAGACTGCAAAGAGAAGCAGCAAGCAGTGGTTTAACGCTAATTTGAAACATCATTCAGAGTTGAGATAGCATCTAAGACTTGTTTGACAAGACACACTCAAAATACAAAATGATCAAACTGAAATTGTGTCAGTTATTTTATGAGCAAATTTAGGTCTCTGAATGTTGCAGAATATCCTTTACAAGGGGCTGCATCATCAGAACAGATTAATTAGATGAAAAGTAGAAGTACTACAGGGAACGACATCCACACCGGTGAAAGTGAGATGGATCAAAGAAATACAATGGTATCATGACATTCCCCAGGTGACTACATCTTACTTTATTAAATGTTCCCTTAGCATGGCATGATCGTTTTTGTGCTTTATTTCTGCTCTACAGAAATGAACAAAGTTCACCCATTTTGTTTCACAGAGTCAAGCTAATATAATCTTCAGTTCTGATTTGCCTAAATTGCCATTCTGCAAGTCTGAATGTTTCCACAATCTTCTAAAACCAAATGCAGTCAAACTTGTAAAAATTTTTTTACTTACCCACTTAATGCATAAGTTTGCATAACTATGAGGCTCACCCAGAATTGGACTGCAACCCTTAGATTGTCTCAGTTTGATTTTAGATAGTGTAATTAAATTGTCAAAAAAAGGTCTAGTGCTTTTGAAATATGAGAAGGAAATGAGGACTGAAAGAAAGGGAAATGAAAAGAGAGAGACAGTCAAAGTGTATTAATAATGAGGGTATAAATAATGTAACATTTGTCCAGAAAGAACCATATCATTGCTATTTTAATTTTCATAAGCTCTCAACTAAAGTAGAATGTAAAAGCAAATCACACTAATTATTTAGACAGAACAAAACCTCACATTATTTCAGATACTTTGAACTGAAACAATGTCACCTGAATAAATGCACCAATAATGCCACAACATTACCCTTTTATGGGAGCACAGAGAATGAAAGTTAAGGAATATGAAGTGTGGGATAAGTGGGCAGCTTCTGCTCCAAAAGAGGTAGAATAATGCGAGTATGAGCTTGACTATACCACATGCTTTGGGACTGTATATTTGGCTAGCAGTTTTCTGGTTAAGCCATGCAGGCAAGCAGAACATATCCTGGCCTTGTACAACTTCCTGATTCAAACATGGTTCTCCAGAAAGTACAATCCAGTGTCAGGATGAAGGGTTTGGATCTTTAAGAAGCTTTTTCAGAGTTGGAGATCTCCAGGAAAAGACAGTTGTCCTTCCTGCAGGTTCACTCTGCAACACCCACATCCACAAACACGCTGTAGCTGGTAGTTACGCTTTCAAGATTTTGCTCAATGTTGCACAGCTTTGCTGTGAATGCAATACATTGGTATTTTTCCACAGAACCCTTGCTTCTACAGCAACTTTTAAGAGGTTATGTCAATTAGCATTTTTTTTCCATGCCAAAACACAGCCAAAAGAGGGTAACAGCAAGCTTGTATAGCTGCATATGAGTGAAAAACCAGACATATGGAGTGTGAAAAAGAGAAGTGAAATCATTGAAGAAGAGCTAGCAGATAACACTTCATACAAAATTCAGCCTTTTTTGAAACAATGAAAAGTAAAAAATGTGGTGTAATTTTTCTAGATGTAATTTGTCGCATCCCACATTTTTAGAATTCATTTAAACAATCTCATTCAGATATTTTGACGTTACTGACTGATGCTTGTGCCTTCAGTTGCATTTAGATCCATATCGTCTGTTTGTGCCTTCAGTTGCACTTAGATCTGATCTGTACCACAATAACAGAACCAAATACACAGAACTTCAAAAATACAATAAAATCTTAATATACAGTCTTCATTAATCATATTGTCCTACATACATATGCCTTCAATCTTCAAAACTGACTATTCAGTCTCACTGAAATCTGCCACATGGGCTGAGTTCAAGGATAATTAGTGTTTTGAAATTTTAAGTTACCTAATGGTAGCAAGCTGAAAATTTAAAAATATGAATTAAAACTCAATTTTAGGCAGATACTCAAAAAACCTCAAATGTATCTCCACACACTCCCCAAGCAACTGAGCTGTTAAATTACAGTTGAAGCAACTAGGTCTTCATAAAAGCTGTGGGTATAAGCACTACAGTTCAACACACAGTATTTTAAAATAATACAATTAAGTACTGCTGCAAACTAAAATTGCTTTTCCTTAATCATAATCTTATGCTTCTAAGAAATTAAAATAAAGACAGGAATTTTCATTGTCAATCCATGGTAAGGACAGTGTCTTAACAAGATGCAAAGATTTACAAGCTGTTGTCCTGGTTCCAGTACTACGTTGCTGCAGAAACCTTCAGGGGACAATGCTGCCTAGGATGCCTCACTCACAAACTAAATTAAAATGCTTTTAAGTTTAACCAAGAGCTGATGGGCGAAAAATAAAGAGGTATTTTCCTTCTCAGTGCACTAAGTTTTTCTTTTACTGAGTAATATTTAATGAAAGTAGAAAGAAAAGAGTTTTCTGGTCTGTTTCTTCAGTTCAATTCTGTAGAACAGACTTCAGATCCAATGATTGGCAGGACTCACGGAAAACTTGAAAGATCTGCAAGATTGAAAACCTTTTTCTCTTATCAGTTTTCAAGATCTGCAACTTTATGAAACCCCTTCTGCACAAATATTTTCCACATGCATTTTTCTCCTTATGCCACCTTGGAAAAACTGCCTTTCCGGCTCATAGTACTGTTTCCATTTTTCTTTCAGAAAACAGCCAACAGTTTGTATATCCACTTGGGACTGGTCTGCAATTCATTCTAAGCGATACATTTAAATAATAGGGAGATCTGAACATTTTCAATTCTTTTTTAACTTTTTTACATCTGACTAAAATGAGCTGTCTATTAAAGTGGTAGTCTACTGGGCTCACCTCTATCCATGTTATGTGTCTCATAAATATTCAGAAACTTGTTTTGATGTTGAAAATTATTGTATTGTTTTTGTTTTATCTCACTGTCCTTGAAACAAAAGAGTGCATCATACTGGCAAAGAAGTTTTCATATATTGTCTACCTAAAGTTTCATATCTGCTACACATTAGAGGATCTGGAAGATTTCAATTTAATTGACAGGTATTTCTCAGAAGTGTTTAGATAAAAGATTAGTTGGCCTTTTTTGGAAATAGTGTCTTAAACAATAAACTTATATGTATGAGGACTTGCATCTTCCAAGAGCAAAGTGCAAAGATTCATATCAAAGCGTTTTTGTCAAGAATACAAGTGCAAGAAAGTACCAGGTAATACCGGTCCAAAGTTATTTTAAAAAAAAATTAGAAAGTTGAAGATATTTTCTGTTTGTAGTGTATTGAAATATGTATTTAAATGATATTTAATTTTAAAATAAAAAGTAAAAAAAACACATAATTGTTCAATATAACTTCCTTCGGGCACTTAAATGTATTACAATAAAGTCTATTTACTTTGTATTTACTGCAAATTCCTTCACTGGAAGGAGAACTTTGCTAAGCATTCAGACAGAAAAAAATGGTAGGGGGAAGAAACGGAGCATTTAAATACACTAAAATAAAAATTTTAAAACAAAAAACATGCTATCAACAAGGAAGCTAATGTGAGACTATATTCTCTTAAAACATATCTAAAAATCAACCTACATTGTCCAGCTTGAATATGCAGCACTTGAGAAGGGTATGAATTCATTTCATGATGGCTTGTGAGCCCATACAATTTGGGAGGTACTCGATTACAGTTTTTCTATTTGAACACTCTCAATCAACAAATACTCCAACTCATTAAAGTGCTGCTAGTTAGGAAAAAAGCATCTCCCCAGGTGTAGTGCAAGGGTACTGTGGGGAACCCCACACAGTTTAGGAAGTTCCCAAAGCTTCCTTGACATTCCTTTCCTGGATTGGGAATCATGCTAGATCACCAGTTACTGTCTAACTACTAAATTATGTCTCAGTCACTACAGAGAAAAAAATACATTGGTGTTGTCATTTTGACAACCAGCTCTGTAAAAAATCTTGAGGTTAGGCAACATTTTTCATTTGTGTTAACCTTGATATAAAGCTTAGCAGAAAAGTCAGGACTTGTTTTCAGAGTTAAACAGAAATGAGGAATTTTTTTTTCTGAGAATTTGCTCTTTCTCAGGAATTAGGTGATTGTTCATGTATTTATTTACATTGGCATGGTAAGAATATAGAATCACAAATGTCAAAAATCAAATGTGAGCAAATTTGCACTACAAATGCAAAGTACTGGCAGCTGAGAGAAACCTGCATTTGTTCTGCTTTCAGTTCATTCTGATGTTACACAACCCCAAAAATTTTTGTGTTTGCCTTGATTTGATTTTTTTTTTTTTAACAAGAAAAGTTCTTCTGCTTGGTGCAACACTACTCCCAAGTCAGATCTCTTGATATTGTTTAATTTCTTCTAGCTTGCATTTCCTTAACAGATGTGATGCCAACTTTGCTTCCATTAAAGTCAATGGTACTTTGGCACCAACTCCCAACATCAAAAATAAGAGTTGCAGTGTAACATACAGCAATTTTTGTGACCAATTTGAAATTATTTATATTTTGTAATTTTTTAGTACATGGCCATTTTATTTCCATTGAGCGTTTTATTTTATTTTATTTTATTTTAAAAAGCTTAAAAAATTCATCTTACTTTATGCAAAATATTTTAAATTACAGATGTTCAGTGAGAGTATTACACAGACAAAAAGACAGCCCCATGAACACTTAATTTTTTAAGGCCTGTTTTGAAATAATATGTATGATGATATATTAAAAGTCTACCTCATTGCTTGTAAGTACATCTCACTGTTAATATTGTTTAAATATAGAACTAAAACTGTATTTTTTTATATTAAACTATCTTACTGAGATCAGTCTCAGAGCAGTCTGCACATAGCACTTGATTGAAAATTAAATGCTCTTATCCAAAAATTTGTACTATCCCAACAAAAGCCAATGGCCCTCTGCTGTCATAGATCAGGACTTTGATTTAAGGGTTGATGATGGAGCTTTACAGCCACACAACAAAGTGACAGAGGGACTTTTTTTAAAAAGAATATTCTGAAAATTTATGACTAATTGTATAAATGACTTACGACTATTTAGGACTTTTCATTAAAAAGTTGTGAAATATTAAGTTTACTGCAACAATATTTTAAAATTTAAATCCATATACAGATTCTAAAACTACTTCTATACAGCTATCAGTTGCATTCTAAAAACTTCTTTGCCTGCCAAGAAATAAAATACCATCCATGTTAGCCAAAGTTATTGTGTAACAGTGTTGCTCCTGATGATTGATTATTAGTTACAAAGAAATCATGACATATCTGATAAAAGAGTTTTGAACAATCTCCACTGGATGAAGGAAAAAAGTTCTTTGGATAATATAGTAAACTGTGATTTTACACATTTTAGTACATATGTTGGGAAGTGGCACTGGTTATTACAGAATAAAATATTTATTTTACTGCAAACACAGTCTCTGGGAACCTGCATATTCAATACGTTTTTTGCAATATGGTATTTTCTCTTTATAAAGCAAACTTCTACATTGTCTTAAAAAAGTTAAATAAGGAAAAAGTGATCTTTTATGTGGCATAAATATAGAAAGCACATTTTTACATCTCTCAGGTTTGTGCTTTAATTATTCAGATAAAAGAGAATGTTGCACAGGCTTAGAAGTTGAATCATCTATCTGGCACTTTGTATTGCATATAGAACTCACCAGTAAACAATTTTGTATTGCATGTAGAGCTCACCAGTAAACAGAGCCATTAGGTTCATATGAAGGCATTAGAAACAAAAACTATTAAAAATTGTAAAATACTGTTTTCTTTTTCTGACCCAGTTCTAAGTACATGCAGGAAAAAACAAAAGACAAACTGAAAATTCACCTCTCAGATCTACATCTGAACAATGCTTTCCTTCCTGGTCTCTCATATAGTTGCAGAATATACATGTATGATTACCATATTAATCTTCATCTACTTCTAACAGATCCCTCAGATTCTTTCCTATTTGATTATAAATCAGCAAATATATTTTCCAGAAAAAAATGAGATATATACTCTTCTCCAGAAGATCATAATGGCCATACCAGTTGAGATTAGTCCATCAAAATTCTCATTTTTTTAATCAAGAGAAATACTTTAATAACATCTTGTCACGGTTTAACCCTGGGCAGCATCCAAGTCCCACACAGCTGCTTGTTTGCTCCACCACAAGTGGGACCAGGGAGACAAGAGGAAGGTAAAAGCAAGAGAATTCATGGGTTTAGATAAAGACAGTTTAACAGGAAAAACAAAAGCCACATAGGCAAACAAAGCAAATCAAGGAATTTATTTGTCCCACAAAAGCAGGGCACCACCACCTGTAACATGGGAAGACAAAATTCCATCACTCCAAATGCTTCCTATTCTTCATACTTCCCCCTACTTTATGTACTGATCATGATGTCCCGTGGTCTGGAATATCCCTTTGGTCAGTTTGGGTCACCTGCCCTGGCTGTGTCTCCTTCCAACTTCCCCAGCATCCCCACTCTCCACACAAGTGTGGCACTAAGCAAATCAGAAAAGGCTGTGGCTCTGTGTAACTCCTGCTCAGCAATAGAGTAAGATCTCTACATTATCAACATTGCGTTCAGCCCAAATAAATTCCATACCAGCCATGGTGGCAAAAATTAACTCTACTCCAGCCAAAACCAGTACATCTCCCTAAATCCAAGAAGTACCTTCTACTTGCCTATAAATATCAGGTATCTACAACTTTCTCTTTCTTGCTTCCAGGGTATTGAAGGGTGTAAGTTATTAACTCGGAGATATTTTTTTTAATCACAGCAGAGAAGCAGTTACAAATAAAGAAAATAAACATAGCTTTTTATGAATGGCAGTGAAATAGCCAGCAGCAGCAGTTAAAATGGCGAAGAAGCAGCATTGTCAAAAACATCACTATCTGTGCTGATGTCCTTATTCTTGCAGAATCAGTGTCTGTCTCCAAAAGAGGACTCTCCCTATTTGTTGGTTAGACCTGTAGACAGCTAATGCTTCTCCAATATGCTGCATTCATGCTTTGAACAAAGGACATTGGTCCAGGAATTGGAGAACTGAAGTTTAGTTGCAAGCTTTCGACTCTGATTTCCACTCTTCGGAATTCCACAAAGTTGCATATTTGCTGTTGTTAATTAAACACCAAATTATTGTTGTTTTAATGCTCACATCACTTGTGGGATGAAGAGGTCAAGGAGAAGCCAAAAGAAATGTGTAAGCAGTCTCAAATGCATTTTGACATGGGTGGTTCTCTACCTCTGATGTGTATATTCTCCACTGACAGAAACGCAGCAGACTTCAACTTGATTTATTGTTTTGATTTATAGTCAGGAAATTCTCATCTAGTTTTCATCCTGAGCTCCACACATAACTTGGACTTGTTTATGAAGAGATCTTGCACACTGTTTTCAGCTTTTAAAAAATATAGTTAATAAAGATATTGTACTATGCAACTAATTCCCCATTGCAAAAGAACAGTCCTTATTTATGGAACATTACTGTCTGCCACGCTAATAGTTAGAAGCAGAGGAGGAATCTTAGGCTTTGGGGGTGTTTGGCAGAAGTTGAGCTAATGGTGTTCAAACTTTATAGCATCTTTGAATTGTACAGTACATCTCAATTCTCAGTGCCTCAGATGGATTTCAGGGATTTAAGATATCGTAATGGTAATTATTTTCTTTTATTTCTAATTTTTCCAAGAGTTTCTCTACATGCATCTTCCTGCTTTGGGGATGCTGAACTAAATGAAATAGATTTGCACAGTCATTTAACTCTTCCCATCAATAAGTGCTCTTCTGCACAATGGGGATTTTGCTTTCATCAATATCCAAACCAGTCTGGATATTACAAGTACTATTTCCTTTGCATGCAGTCCTTTATTATAGTCTTCAACATGATGATGATATCATAGATTTAAGTTAAATTCCTCTTTGACCACAGAAATATGTGTTTCTTGAGGGGAGCATGGATGTATACATATTTGTGTGAGCCAGCGTGTTCGTGTGTCTTTGACCATGTATATGTGTCTATTCTCTAATTCTCTAATTAAAGTAGAGTTTCATATGTAAGTTTTTGGTCATTCTATCATTCTACCATCCAGGTTTTTAAAGCAGCCTGAAAGCTGTAAGTTTTCTAGTAGAAGGAACCAGAAAACTGAAGCAAAACTGGTCCATTAAGCACTGTTTGCAGAAGGTAATCAGTTCACCAAATCATCAATTTCTCATTACAACTATTAAAAATTTTTAGGTCTAATCAGGGGAATAATAAGCACACTGAAACATACTTGCTTTTATTTGCTTTTCATTCATTACTAAAAGAAAAAATTGTAATTCCATGACAGATTCAAGGTCATTGCCAATCACTTTTCTATACTGATACTGTCAGAAGTCAAGTAACAGAATTTTGACTATCAAAAAGATCGAGTAATAGTATTATAGACTCAAAAGTACTCAAGAGACAAACTGAATTATATTAAGTATATTTATATCTTAAAAGTCTTGATTGCTCATTAACAAAAACGTTTTTCTGTACCCAAAAGAAAATTCTACTGGTAGCATTTTAGTACTCAGCTTAAATTGCAGAATTTGAATTATATAAACACTTTAACTCACCAGCTGTAGCTGCCAGAAGGCCAGGTTAAAGTAAGCAAAACCCAGGCTTCACATTACTGACATTGGGCTTACCTTTCAAAAGACTAATTAAAGCTTTCAGGTTTGGGTTCTTTTCAGAAAGATTCAATTACCTTAAATTTAAAAAGGAGCTCAGATAAAATAGAACAAGAAAAGTGTTTGCTAATTAAAAAATACATTCTTCATCTTCAACTTTTTCTACAGAAAAAAGAATTTCCCAAGGTACCAGATGTATCTTTCACTATTTTGATTTTGTGTGTTTTGGCTTTTTTCCTCCAAATAATATATTTTTCAAGCAGTGCAAAACAATTAGTGCAGATGATTGGTTTCTTTTACTGTTCTCAACTGACAGCTCCAGCAAACTACTGTGAAGACTTTTGTTAAAGGCTTTTTGTTTTGGGTTTTTTTTTCACTTAAAGAATTTGATTTCACTTTTTCTCTCTTTCATAGTTCTTTAAACTTCCCTTATGAGATCACTGAAAAAAACCAGCTTTTCCCTCAAGAGAAAAACACATTATTCAAAATTGTTCCCTTCTTATTAGCACTATGTTAACCAGCAACCTTCAGGGCAGGTTCCCAACTAGTCTAGATTCCATTTAAATGGAAAAAAACCATTTGTTGAGAGGGTACATTTTTTACTGTAGAGTGTCTACAGAATATGAAATATATCAAAGACAATACTTTAATGCAGGAACACTGTACTTCTTTATTTGGCTGCCAAGCAAGAGAAAAAATAGTTTTTCTTCATTCATTCATTTTATTTCTCTGGTGGGCTTTTTTGCACAGCATGAGTGATTCCCGGGTTAGATCAAATCTGTCATGCAGTGTTCACTGACCTACATACGTTCTTTTACTGAAGTAAATATTTGACAACAACAATTATAATCATACATGAAATCGTCATTCAGGTGTCGAACAGATTGTTATCCAGCTTCTTTCACTGAACCTTTGGCATTTTGGCATCTTATTCACATAAACATACACTAAAAACCCAAAAATCTCCTAATTTCCAATGATCAAAAATTTGTTAGCAACTCTTCTCTTCATATTAGCAAATGATAATGTAATCTGCCCTAGGTCCTATATGAAAGGTTTGTATGGGTTACAGAGAAATAGCAATATGGTAATTTGGTTTATTTTCCTTAATGAGGGGCTTTATATCTTTGCACAATATGCCAAACAAGTTAGCTCCCTCTGAAAGAGTCAAAGACCGAGATTACTCCTTGAAGTTTGTTCTAAAATGTTCTTTCAAAATGATAGCTGAAGGCTACTATTCTGAAAATCGCTATCAATAAAAACTGAGATTTTCATCACAGCTAAATTAGTGCAACAATTAAAATATTACTATTCCAGCTAATTTTTTTTTGGCCATTTGTATTTCAGTTTGAAACCCTTCAAGTTATTACTTAGATTATAGATTTTTATGACAGCAATCACCATTAAACTTTCAATTCCTGCTGCTCCCACATTTAGAGCAAAGCTACAACCCTGAATGTTTCAAAATTCATATGTATTACAAAATGGGGATTTCCACCCAAATAATTTGCTTTCAAATCTTTAACTTTAAAAAGTTTGCTTGAATCACCACAATGGAGATGTAATAAGGATGTGCAGAAAAGTATTAAGAGTAGGAAACATTCATAAACACAAATCATTTCCTGTAAATTTCTTGTCAACCGCGAGCATGGTCTGAAATACAGTGGTGAGTAGGAACAAAACAAACGGTGAGTGCAGGGGTTTGGGATCCTCTGCAGATCAAGTCAGGAAACCCATCTGCTGGTGGGCTGGTTTGGAGCTGCTCTTTGAAGCTGCTGAGGAGTGTCCCTGGTTGTGGCTGCTCTGAGAATTGCAGTGCGTGGCTGCAATGGCTGCATTTCAAAGCAGGGCTGAGAGAACAGACACACATCTCTCCACTGGGTCCTGCAGCTCCGTGCCACTGGTTTTCTAAATAAAATGCTATAACTGCCAGGCACTATTTCATGATCTTGAGTGCTAGCTGTACTTCAATTTTGCTGCAAACTTGACTCTCCTGAAAGACATTTTGTAAAAAATTATATAAACCCAAGAGTTTGAAAAAGCAAAAAATTCTGATTCTTGTGTCAAGAGGATTTTTTTGCTTGGTAGGAAATAAAAATGAAACTTTGCTATACAGTGTCATGTTGAGATTTTGGAAGCATTCTGTATATGTAAGGAAATGAAAAATATAATTTAGACTAATTATTCCTGACATTTTGAAATTATGAAAATACTGAACTTCAAAAGAAATTTTGCTTATGCACACACTGTGTGGTATTCTTAATGAGGATGAATGTAATTTTACACCACAATAACTTCATAATTATTTTGTAATTAAAAGGTCTACTCCTCTGATGACTTGTACTTACACTTAACATATAATTTGATGTAATATAATTGATTACATAAAATAACAGAAAGTGAAAGAAAGATTAATGTTGAGAAGTAGATAAAATAAAAAAAATGTATTTGAAATGACAGGTTTTTTTAAATTAATAGTTTCAGTGGGTACTCTAAGATTTGTACTGATTACATGCTGAAGCTTGTTTTTAAAGTATTTTTTGTGGAGTAAGATAATTCCTTCATCACATATGAACTTTTCTTCTTATTTGCAGGTGAAATTAGGATATACCCTCACTGACCCCCTTCTCTTTTGCCATGCCCTATCCCACAAAATACCTGAGCTGTCTATCTAAGATGATAGCCTGACTATTACAAGTACATTTTTTCCATTTTAGGTGTTGGGTAAAAAAAGGCAGCTGTTGCCCACAGGCCCCCTTGAGACAGGGATTTCTGATCTCCACATAACTCTCTTGCATGGACATTTTTGTGCTGTGAAAGCAAATGCTGCTCCTCTGTGTGCCACTTTTGGACAGTGAGCACATGTCTATTAAGGAGGGGTTTTGCCCCTAAGGATGCACTATTCTCTATAATTAAATGGTGGCAGCTGTGGATGTCTCTATGGCAGCAGGATGGCTGGAGCCTCTGTGGATCTTCTCTAAGACATCCATCTACTCCTACTGCTCCCTCAAATCTAAATTTTCTCACTTCCTTCTTCCTGCACACACTTTTTTTAGAAGTTCCATAGTCACTTTTCTGAAAACAATGAGGTCTACCTCCTCAGATCTGGGGTACCACTCTTTTCCAGAATAGCAATGTATTTGGGCCTAACTTGACCTCCTGATTTTCTGTTTTGGGGATGGTTTCCAGTCTCAGACAATAGCAATTCTTCACCAAACTGACCTGAGAGCTACAGCATCTTTTAAACATAGATACAGGTGATTCTGTCTACAGTATTAAAATACATGACTTATTTTATTGGCATGTATCAGAAAAAGTAATGCAAGCCAAAATCACCTCTACCAGGGTGTGTTGATAAACTTTTGCATATACAGTTGTTGTGAAGATGAAGAGATTGATTTAGAATCACACATATTACAGAGTCACTCTGGGACTATATAGAGAATAATAAATTGCTGTTCAAGTGGCAGCACAGTCCCTGGTGAGAGGCAGACTGGCCACACTCAGAGGATGAAAACTTTGGATCAAGAATGGACAAGCTTTGAAAACACTTTGAGGAAATAACTTGGGGATATTTTGTTCCTTTTCTACTCACTTTTTTGCACAAACAAGGAAGCAGAGATGTGGTAGTAGAATTGCTTCAAGCGACAAGAAGATGAGAGAGGTTTTCCTGTTGTGTTTGCATAAGCAGATGGCTGTTCTTGATGTGTTTCAGTGGGAACATAATCAGTGCATTGCAGAGGCATGCAAAGACTCAACAAAAGTGACAGAAGAGCAGCTGGGCTTTAAGACTGACATCATTGATGAAACTGGGGTGGCATGGCTTGAGATTTATGTGGAAGTCAAACTGTCAGGAGACTGTGAAGAACAGAGGCATGTAATTTAAAAAGCATGCGCTTTAACAAAGCAGATTTAAATGGGAATTTCATGTTACAGGAGGTTTTTTTAATCAGATATTTTTTAACAAATAAGGAAAGACATCAAGACAAAAAACCAAAAGATAGAAAGGAGTTGCTCAAGAAAATGTGCATGATTCTTGACATACCAAGTATTTCTTGGTAATTTCTTGTAGCATCTTGCTATAATACTGTCTGGCACTCGGATTATGTATTGTTAGATGAATGGGTATAGCATATATTTTCCCACTAAGTTGATTTCCTTTCAATATGGATTGTTGAATTTGTTCACATAGGGGATTAAAATGGGAAGAATCACACAAAATCAAAATATGGGGTTCTTTTTAATTATTATAGCTGAACATTCACAGTGAAGGAGAAATTTAGATTTTTACATCTTAAAAACACACCCTGATACTCTGGCAAGAGTGTGCTTACTAAAATGTTATCTTTAAGCTACCTCATGAAAGCATTTCAGCCAATATGTCATGAAAAAAATCAAAGTGCTTATACCATCTGCAAACCCTCCTTTAGAGCATGATAACATTTTGAGCAAAAGTAACTATTATGCAAACCAGAAGCAAATAAAAAGAGTCAATTTACTATGGCAAATTAAAATGAGATTACAGAAATTCCATCTCCACACAAAAAAATATTTAGATGTCTCCTAATTGACTTACAAAAGTATTCAGAAAAATTTGATTTGTAATTCTGTTCTGAAAATACATAAACAAAAGATTAATTTAAGCATCTTTTTAGAAGTGTCTCTCTGAAAAAGCACATTATGTTTCTGTTTCCTGTTTAAAAATTCTCATTGAAGGCCCCTTCATAACCTGACATACACTGCATTTTACCACCCCCAAAAATCCCATTATACCCAAATAACACTTAGATAAATTTGTGTGTGCATATTTTTAATTTATGTCTACTATAGCAAAGTCCATCTTGGGAACATTAATACAAATTGAAAATTACAGATAATGGGAGAACTACAAACCAACACTCTTGGCTCACTTTGCTGTGCTTAATCTCACTGCTAGGCAAAATTAAGAATTCCACAGTATCTGTGGCCTATCTGTAAAAAGGTTGAAAAATTGACATGATGATACTGTTAATTCAGATACTATTAGTGCTGGAAAAAATATCAGGACATAATAGAGAACCTGAGAACATCAGCTCCTTGCCTGTTTCTCTCTTCTCTTCCCGTCATCTTAGCTGGAATATAAATACCACAGGAAGATCACATGTTTAAACATGGGCACAAAGGGCAAACTTTGGGAGTCATGATAAAAGGTGGTTTTCCACTGTAAAAGAAATTACAGGCTCAGGATGGGAAGTGCCAGTGGCATCTGTGTCTGGTGGGGCAGAAGAACATCAAACCATGACCAAGCAGCAGTGCCCTCACAGCACTAGTGCACCATTCCATCAGGAGGGCACACACAATCACAGCAGCACAACTTTGTTTTTATTTAGGGATATTCTCACTCCTGAAATAACTTGGCCATAATTCAAAAATTCTCTGATTGCAATTTGGTATAGATTACCCCATGACCAAGAAGATAAAACTCACAGAGCTGTTTATGCCTATGCCACAGTATATACTCACTTCCCTGGCACCAGACTTGCTCTGAAAGTCTAGAGAACAGCAATTAGCACTTTGCTAAAGAGAAAGGAAAAACATCCAGACTGTACACTACATTTTTTCCTAAAGCTATGCAGCACCTGAGTTTTAAGAGCATTAACACTTAATATCTGTCATATTACTCTAATCGACTTGACTTGCAGCTGTGACTGCTGGGCACTTCTGCAGCCATAATGCTGACATTTCCTAACATTTGAGGATGTGGCTTTTGAGCCTTTCCAGACCCTGTTTACAGGAGTCTAATGCTCTTTTAAAAGTCACTTTTTTTGATGTATACAAACAAAGGAAAGTAAATGTCACATATGCTTTGTGGAACCATAATGAGCTCTGCATTAAATGTCAGATGCACTGGACGTTCAAGCTAATTATCAGTTGCTTTTGCAGGGTACATATATGCTAACAAGTAAATTGGAACAACAGAACAGGATCAGCTATTAAAAACAGATGGCACTGTGGCCCCTGCAATGATATATCTGGTACAGGAGTTTTACCTCAGATGAGATGAATCCAGTTCCCTGGACTGAGTGCCCACACCAAGGACACGGAAACTGACTGATCCAAAGGACTGGTCATGGGTAACAGCCCTTGCTCTCCAAAAAGGGGCAGACTCTATTTAGCTTGCACCTGAGTCAGGCTTTTATGAAGGGGGTATGGTTTGAAGATTTTATTGCTTTCCTCTGAAAACACAAATAGCTCTGTGACTCAGCTCTCTGATGTGCAACACGTGGGGATGACCTGTGAGCTCTGCTCACAATTTCAGCTCTGCCTCAAAGCAAGCAGTGAACATAGGCACAATCTAAGAGAATCAACTGTGCAAGCAGGATGCTTTTTTGTAAACCTGACAGATATTTTTCAGAGGAATATTGTTTTTGTCTACAACATTCTGAAGGAAATATGCGACTTTAGACCTCCCTACTCTCTCCTTTCCATTTCCCTTACCTTTAACGTACTTGAATTTCCCCTTGTCATTTTTGCTACTTCTTTAGTCCTGCAAATTGCCAGTTACCTGATTGCATCCTTCCACTTCTCCTCCACTTTGTCCCACTATTTGAATGATGCTTCTAGTGCACACTGATCAGGTACCAAGCTAAGGAACAAGAACAGGATAAACCTTCATTTCCAGGGACTGACTCTAGGGTCCCACAAGTAGGGCAGAGAAATTCACTTGTTCAACCCTGCTGCAGTCAGAGAGGTCTTGTAGTGGTGAAGGATTTGACTTTTGCAGTTCAGCTCCCAAAGAGACAATAAACTTAAGAAGGCGACAAAAATGTTAAAAGGAATGGAATATTTTCATACAAGGAGGAAATTGATAAAACTAAGGCTCTTCAGCTAGGAAAAGAGATTACTGAGGAAATTGTAAGGCAGATCTGGAAGATGAGGAATAGCAGAGAGAAGAGCAAGGAACTCTTCTTGCAATGTGAATCCACATCAGTGTTTTGTTTTGATCTGGAGAGCACTTGAACCAAATATCCTCTTTGGTTCACACTACAGAAGAGCTTCAATGCACATTAAATAGATTCCTTCAAAAGGAAAATAAACTGAAAGATGCACTCCATATACTCACCTAAAATGAGTCAACCACTAACAGGTGTGCATATAACTAGACTACAGTTAGCTTGATGTAAAATCCCTTCAAATGCATATTGTAGGCTATCAGGTCATCAGCATGAATAATTTCATTCTACATATTCACTTTCATCCCACTGTACTACTTGCTAGAGAAGGCATATCCTATGCTGTAAAAAGCAGAAAGCATCAAATCAAGCAGTGACTTTAAAAAGCAGATATTCTGTATTTGGCTCATTGGTACATTTCATTTGAGTGGAAAAATTCTATAAGGGTTCAGGAGTTATTGGACAAATAAGATGTCTGCAGAACATATTGACACAGATGCAATTTCCTGCTCAGAAAGCACCCAGATTGCAGACTATCAGCAAATCAAACCAGTGGACAGGTCATTCCATGCTTGACACATTACTGTACCATTTTTATCAAGCACATCACAAACTCCTTTTCTCTTTCAAGCTGAATACTCTGAATTCAGTTTCAATAGATCTGGGAGATTCAGAGTTCCCTAGCTACGTGATTTGCTTAATGACCATAACTTGAAAGATGGCTTTTCAGTGGTGCCTAGCAAACATTCCCTAGCACCCTCAAAGAGGAGCAAAACACCCTGCACCAAGTACAGAGCTAAGCAAGTTTTTCAATGCTGTTGCATGACTCTACACAGAGCTGAACAGCACCTTGAACACATTTTGGAGTTGCTATGCTTTTATCAACAATCAGGGCACCTTTTTTCTTCTGAGAAAAAGAACATTTTCCCCTCAGGTATTTTTGCCTTGTTGATGTCCTATACATGTTTAATCCTTGGGTGTGCTACTTTAGCATCTTCATTTGGACCAGAAAGGAGAATTCTGAAGAGAGTATTGCAGTTTCTGCACATGTGATGTTTTGGTTTATGTCATATATCAGACAGCAGGCACAATTTGCATTTCCTTCCAAATAACTGCAGCAAGTGAAAAGTTGCACGCCAAGACCTTACTTCAAGTATCTAAGACAAATACAGTCCACAGAACCATTACAGCCCAAGTGAAATAAACACCCTGAAAATGCATATCAGATCCTCAGCAGCAGTTATTGCACTCTACAGATCCACTCTTACTGGACTGCACTTCTTGCTAACCAATAATGAGCTGTTTTGTTCCATTTTGACTTTGATACAATTAAATGAAAGTAAAGAAAAAAAAAAAGAAGGATCAAAATGAAAGCAGTGATGGGAAAGTTAATGATGAATCTTCTCTTGGCTATGCTAGAAGTCACAAATTTAAAAGGCACCACTGACAACCAGGGCCAGCAATTACAAATTACAGACAAGATCCCAAGGGAGCAATTAAGGCATGTGTGAACAAGCTGGTTGCAACGACCAAACATTTCCTAAACTTGAATGAAAATTTGGTATATAGCTTAAGAAAGAATATATTTTATCCACACTAATTCTATGTATATGTATATGTATATGTATATGTATATGTATATGTATATGTATATTTATTTCTATGTGATGGTTTGGCCTCATCTTTTCATGTTGTTGCGCGAGGAACTGAGAAATCAAGATCTAATACTTATTCAGGATTTTACACTTTCCAAATTAAAAGGAGCTTCAGATTATTACTTCTCTGTAAGTGCTCCACAGCCAAACATACTCCTAATAAAGGTGTGGCAATATTACTTGACTGCCAATGCAGTCAATAAGCTGAAATTTGTTCCACATTTTAGCTTCCTTGGTCAATTACACACAGACTTCATGAAAGAAATCTGTTGAAATTTGAGGAAAGAAGATTGGGCACTATTGCTCCATGAGTATTAGAAATTTTACATTGGCTATATGCACTGGTAGAAAAGCTAAAGTTTGTTCCTCTTAAATAAATCTTCCAGTCTTGTAATTTACAAAGAAACTTGGAGAAATTTTTAAAACAGCTTAGTCTGAAAGATGCAGATTTATAGTGATTAGGCGCTGCTACACAAACTCTAAGACTAGAAACACAGCCTTGTGCTGTGACCAGCAACAGGGGAGGGAGCCTAGCACAGCTTAAACTGCTATGATTTTCAGAAGTTTATCCTTAATGCCTGGTCCAGAATATAAATTTGCACAGATGAAACACAGATGATTCATAACAGCTCCTTTCTCCCACATTTTTTAGATTCTGTCTCTTTCCAGCCTTCATGTTCCACTTTGTATTCTCGGATCCCTGGGAGTCATTCTTTGTGCATGTCTGCAAAACATCTCCTACAGCTGGAGCTGAAGCTGTACTGACACAAAAGCAGGGGACTAACAGAGGTACAGAGGAGCAAAGATACTGACAACTGGAAGGAACAAAGGAACAGGAACAAATTAACCTGACTGCAATGCAAATTCCTCCATGTTGGGAAAGGGTTCCTTCACTGTTCAATGGAGTGCTGAATATGGTTCCTTCTCAAACAGCAAATGTAACATGCCTTTACAGATGGAGGATGCAGTGTATTTAAAGCTGGATTCCACCCATGACACAAGATAGGTTAATTACACTTGATCAGCCAGTTCAGTTAAGTGTTAAAGACTGTTACTGAAAGCTTTAATTCTCCAACATTTGTTTGCTAAGCTCAACTGATCAAACAAAACCTCAGACTACATCTCCTCTTGACTTACCCATTTAGTCAAAGTAATGCAGAGGACATTAACATGATTTACTTTTTAAGTACAAATACATCATATGCTCTTGGGAGTCTGGATCTCAGGCTTCACAATCAGTGAGTACCTACTACAGAGAAACTGTAAGCAATGCTCTCAAGAATCTGATTGCTAGCTCTAATTTAGTAGCTTTATCTACATCTCTTACTGTTTCAGCTCAATTGCTGCTTTTCCATGCATCAGAATCATTAGTGGTCACACAGAGATACTTGTCTCTGGGTTAAAATGTCTGCAAGCTGTCAAAGTGTCTTAGTGTAAACCTCTGTGACTGAATATCCAGTGGTGCTCTCAGCATACAAGAGATAGGCCTGTCAATATTATTTACATATGATGATGAATGAGAAACATTACTCATTTTAACCTAAAGTAAAAAGTGCTTTTGGGATGCTAATTAAGAAGTTTTTTTTCCCTATTGCAGTTTTCTATTAGAATGTTCTAGTTTTACTTTCTTTTTTTTTTAATTTTTTCATATTAATTTTAGGCTTATCACACATGAAGAAAACCATATGGTTTCTCAAAAAAGAAAAAGAAAAAGCCACTAACCTGAAAAAAGGGATTAAGAAAAAAATACTTTTGGATGTTTTAATCTGCAGCAAGAGGAGAGAAATAATTCATGCCAGCAGCAACCGTAGCTCAGGGATTTTTTTTCTACCTCTTCAGAATATATATTAGAAACAATTTTTTTCATTGTATTAAAAATATTCTCTGTTTTGTTTCTTTTTATCTTATTAAAGATATTTATATAAAATTATGGGGGGGGCAAAAAAAGTCCCAAATTTTAAAAACATTTTGTTTTACTACTGTAATCCTTACTAAGGATGTTAATGTTAAGTTAGAATATTTATTTCCAAGAATTTGTTTGTTTCTCCACCTGCATCTGTACCTGAACTCTTAATCAGGTTTGTAACAGTGTAATTATTTCCACAGCAACCAGTTCAGGCACCACAAATAGAGGATTATGACTTAAGTGTACAAAAGAGCAGCAAGAAGATTAAGTTTTAGAAAAAGCTTGGGGGAAGGGTGGTTTTACTTAATTTCCATAGTACTAAGGAATACAGGAAAATAATCAAACACATACAATCACAGAACAGTTTCTGAAGAAAAGGCATGCAAGCAACTTTTCATAAGAAGTAGGATTATTTACAACAGTAATAATTATATTATTATGAAGTCTAGAGTGGGATTTAAGTTATACATCACATACCCAATTTACAGGCTGGGGGGGGGGTGTCTGTGTGGATGTGTGTGTGTGTGTGTATGGGGGGAAATCAGCTCCCTAAATGTAGGTGCCAGGCTTCATCTGAGACATTTTGTTGTGCCTGCCTTATCTGAATATCTGGCATATCAAATAAAAGAGAAGATATAGGGGAGATGTGTGACCTTCTGAATTTGCAGCTGAAGTCAAGCAGGATGTAGTAGGAAATCTCATCTGGTACCAGACACCTGAACTGAACAAAGTCCTGTGTTCTGGATTTTGTAGCATGTGTCAGAAAAACCTGAGTATTTATGTTAGGCAGGTGGATTGAGTACCTACAAGGAGGTGCTTGAATCACAGTCTTGCTCCTGCCTTTAATGACAATTTAGAAATGTAGAGACATCCTTTACTTCAGTGACTGAACTTCAGTAAAAAAGCCCAACCAACCAAACATTCCCAAAAACCTAATAACAACCCAAAAAAACCTCAACAAAATGAAACCAACACTGCTTTATCAGAGACCTTGAGGAAGTTTCTGCCGGCTTTTAGAAAAATTTTTGATGGCTCTCTGGAGGGAGATTAGTCCTATCTGAGCATGAAAAGCATGGGGCTCAGATTTGGAGTAAGGAGATACAAGAACACTGAAGATCAGTCTGTATTGATTTCCTAAGTGCCAGCCTATCTCATTGGTACTGCACAAATCAGAAGGGGTTACTGCATTTACCAGGTATGTAGCAGGCAGCAAACATTTTTAACAGAGGGACAAGTAATCAGGTGAGAACAGAGAAAGAAGTGAGGAGGGAATATCTGGCTTAATTAGATGTTGCCAAATTGACTGGATCTCAGGAACTTTGCCTCAGAGAACATGAAACACTGAGTACAACAATGTCAGAAGCATTTGTAGTTATCTTTCAGAATTTTGAGAGGACAAGGATATTTCAGAAGATTTAAAAAGGTCAAGCACAAGCTTAATCTCTAGAAAGTGGCAAAAGGAAGACACAAGGACTTATAACTAACTACTCAACTTATTTTCAGTACCTGAAAGAATACTGGAAGAAATTAAAAATTTTATAAAATTGAAAGATAACACAAAGATGAACAGCAGCCAACATATATTTATCAAGAAAAAATCCAATTCAATTTTCCTTCTAAGAACAAGGCCTTATAAAAAAACAGAAAATACATTAACTTAAAAAATATTTCTGACATTGCTCCAAGAGAAATATTGATAAGCAAATAATGTTCCAGACAAAGCTATTCTGAGACCCCTGCAATATCACTTTCAGAACAGCACTCAGGGAGCAGTTATCAATAGTTCATTGTAGGACTGGAAGGTATATGACAGTCAACAGATACAGACACAGCACTGCATCAATAGTCTCATACTTAATTGACAACATAGTGACAGAGCAGAGAATATAACTATTGAATTCACAGGCATCAAAATGAAAAAATGTTTTAGAAAACAAAAACAAAGGATTGACAAAGTGGTCTGAATGAAACAGGATGGGATTCATTATGAAAAAAAAAATCCCTATGCAGTGTTCTCCAGCGAGGCAAAACCCCCCCCCCAAAAAAAAAAAACGTTGCAAAAACCCTAGATGGGAAACAAGTGTCAGGGTGGCAGCTGTAAAAGGAAAAATCTAAGGCATATAATGAATTCTCAGATGACAGTAAGCTGTCAATGTCAGCTGAGTGGTAAAAGGCTATCATAGTGCGACATATAAAGAGAAATATTTTTGCAAGCCGAATGGAATAAGTCTTTTGGATTGGCAAAGCCTGTTATCTCTACTGAGTCTAGTTGCATTAAAAAAAAAAAATTGGCCACTTAGAGAGGTCCTACAGGGCAGCACCCAGATGTCTAATAATCATAAACTACAGAAACAACTGGATTTATTTTTCATAGAAGAAAAATTACTGAAGCTGGAATATAAGAGTGATCTCCAATATTAAGAAGCAGGTATAAAGAAAAGGAAATAAGCTACTTTCCATGTCCACAGTGTATAAGAAAACAAATAATGGCACTACACTTCAGCAAGAAAAGATTAGTTAAGAAATATGAACATTCTCTAAGAGTAAAGCTATTTGAATACAGGAATAGATTGTCTGTGCAAATTGTGAAATCATAAAAGGTTAGATGTGCAGTTTTATAAGTATTGGACTCTGTTGGATGAAAATGGGGAACGTGAACCTTTGAAGTTCCTTCTAGGAGGTTGGAGTTTCTGGAGGGGGGGACTCTTGATATTTGTCTCTTCAGCTCACCAGCTCTAAAGCAAGGAACTGAACTTTTATCATCTAAGTTACTTATTTTGAATTTAGGGAGGAATTTTGTCTATTCCAAATTTTATCTAGTAGATCAGTTTATTATTATTTAATTTCTTGCTTATATCATCATTTTTGTACATTTACAAAGCCTTAGAAGAATGTTTAGTGCATCACCTGAAAATTGAGTTAATTAAACTAAAAGACCTGTTAGGAACAAACTAGCTAGTATTTTCTGAAACACGGGACAGAGAGATGAGATGAGCAGAATTTGATGGAGTTGTACTCATTCACTGAAAATGGGAAGGACACATGAGAATGAGAAGGACACAAACACTGCAGTCCCACTGACAGTTTGAGAAATTTAGATGACAACACCATGTTTACATGTCAGGAATCCTATAATTTTTTCACTGTACAACCTTATATTCTAAAACTTTGCTTCATACCTAAAATGCACTCCAGCACTGGTTTTAAATCCAGCCTGAAATGGTACTGGCATTTTACTGAAATTCCTAGCATAATTGTTCTTTCCAGGTACTTCCTTCTTCTTTAACATACAGGCTCCTAAATATCTTTTTCTTTCATATCTCAGGTTTCTTTTGAAAGCCCATCTTAAAGTAAATTGTTACTCTATTTATTAGATCACAGCTTTACATACTGAGTTGCCATTAGCTATGGTACTATTGCAGTTAATAGGCAGAGGGTTACCTTTCTTGTTACTTTGTTACCATTTTACTTCAGTGTTTTCACATTTCCCAGTTTAATTTATAACTCACATGCTTCATTCAATATTTATTTGTTGTTTCTTATATACTGTCTCCTCTAGAAAATGGAAAAAAAAACCAACTAGCTGTCTTTCATCCAAATGTCTGTACATTTGTAAAGCTTTGAGTGGTGTGACTCAGCCCATAAATATCCAGAAAGTTTCAAAATCATTGGACATTTAATAGCTGTTTATTAAATTGTAAAGGAAGTTTTCCTTGGGGCAAGAAAGAAATCCACCCAATGCTTCTGCAAATGGTCTAGGAAGGGAAACATAATAGTTGCAGACAAAATACTGTCAAAGCAGTTCTTTGCTCCATTTCAGTATCATCAGCTGTTTAATGATCTGAGAGAGAAGATAATGGCACCAAATATTGACATCTGAACTGCTCCACTAGATATTAGTTTTCTGTGTGCTATTTTGTTCTTTATCATTCGCCTTCCCCTACTTATTTTTTTATTGTAATTGGTTACTAGGGTCTAGGACTAAAGAAAAACATAGCCAAGGAAAATAGTCCTTGGCTTGGCAACTGAGAACAAAATTAATGTCAGAGATCAGGATTAGCTGGAGAATTGCTATCCTTCTTAATACTCAGTATGAAATGATTTGAGGGAAGAAATGAGGCTGTTACAATGTTCTGCAAATGTCAAGACAGGGGACCAATGTTAAGTGACGGCTCCCGGCCTCCCAAGACCCTCTCCAAAACCATCACTGAGGACTGAAGAATAAGAGGTGCAATCAGAAGCATTAAGCTGATGTGTTCCTACTTTCAAGTGGCTAATTCAAGTGCACCTACCAAAATTAGCCCATTTGTATCCAGGTTTCCTGACCTCAGAGCGTAAAGGTGACTGCATAAAGTACACAGAAGTCTACGGTATAGGAAGTACATTAACACAATTTCAATGACTAAACTGCAATTGTTGATTTTAGTGGCCAAAGTAAAGAGCTGTCCTGTTGAATATTTCTTTGTTAAAGACTTATTCAAATACACTCACAATCTCTGGATATACTTCCTTAAAAAAAAAACCCAAAAAAAACCAAAGCAAAAGCAAACCAAAACAAACCCAAAAACCCAAAAACCACAAAAAAATCCAACAAAACACCCCCTCCCCCCCAAAAAGAAACAAAACCCAAAGCCCAAAATAACAAAAAAACCAACAGGAAGCAAACAAAGAAACAAAAGCCAAAATACCACCAACCTCCCTCCCCCTCCCAAAAAAAAAAAGCCCAAACAAACAAACAAACAAAAAATGCAAACCAAAATAAAAGCAGTTCTTTTTTAATAGGGAATAAAGAATATAGTTTCTTATGATCATCTTTTTGGAATGCAATAAGGTATGGCAAAAATCTCACCCCCAAATAATATGTCAAACAAAGACTTTTTGTGCTCACTTGATTTAGGAAAGAGCCAGAACAGATTTAGTTCATTGACACAGGGGGACATAAGTGTTCCAAATGGACATAAGCACTCAGGTGCCATTTTCTGAAATACGTAGATTGAAAAATAAGCTCCTCAAAACCCAGAGAGCAGTGCTGCCTAACACCAGCAGTACTCTCAAGTCCCACAGGTGTGTTACAATCCTCCCTTTCTGACTGAGCACACTCGGACTGCAGGCTCTGAGCAAAGCAAGCAGGCAGGTTTCTGGCACAGGGATAGCCTAACGTCCTGCGCTAACGTCCCTTAAATGACTAAAGTGAGTATGTGCTTTAAGAGATGCTTCTTTGTCAGTATTTAACTGGATAGTTACTCCAGATGAAAGAGAAGTTTGGTTCTCCACCTCTGCCTGAGGGAACCTTATCCAAATTCCTCTGGTGCTCATATTATTCATTCAGGATACATCTCACCTATATTCAGTGGTACAAACATTGTTAATTGTCAATGCCAACACCTACATCAGCAATCTATTCTTGATGATCACTTTAGGATGGAGTTCTTTAACTTAGGCTATTTTATTTCTTTGCCATCAGCTAACTCCTTCTATTACCTAAATTACTGCTGAAATCATTAATGTCTGTTTATTGCCTCAAGTTTTGTGAGTTGAATTCCAGACAGGATATTTAATGTCAAAAGTTGGTTCTCTATCATTCTCTCCTCCTAAAACTATGTTCTGTGGAATAGCTTGGCATATGTAAGACATGTAAGATATATAAAATATCTTATGTAAGACAGATAATGACAGCATTCAAGCATTTGTGCTGCACCAGAGTTTATAATACATAGGAAATCCTATGGAGAAAAGCTAATGATTAGAAAATATTTAGACAATTTTATAAAATGAGAGTTTTTGTTTAAATAAGTGTTTATGGGCAATACTTGTAATTTTCTCTCATGCTGAAAGTATTGTTTTATTTCTCCTACAGGTGCATACAAAAGACTGCTGTGAAAATAATTTCTACTGTTTACACATGAATATTTTTGCATGCTATTTCTGTGCCTACTGAATATCCTTTAAAATAATTGTAAAGCAAAAAAACCATTAACAATAAAGCCACAACTCATTTTGATATTGCTTTTGAATAATGTGGGTAAAAAGTTAAGCCCTGTTTAAACTGTTCTTTTTCACAATTGTTCTAGTAGTATAATGCATACAGCTCATCTGAGGTGGTAGCAAAAAAAGTTCAAAATTTAGCTGTTTATACAATCTCTCATAATCAATTGCTTCACTAATGGTTTACTTAGGAAGATAATGAAAGATGAACCTGTAAAGTAGCTGATCTCAGCAGAAAGGTTATAGCATACTTATGATACAAATCAGGAGAGATAAGTACATTTATCCTTTAAGACCTCTACTAAGATCTGGATTAGTAGCTTTTGATACTTTTCCCAAAATGAAGAACAGTCCAAATCTTTGCTAGTCTTTATAAGCCATGAGACAAATAAAAGTGAATATGAGGATAACATGCTGAAAAATCATGTCAATCCTTCAGAATATTTCTCTAGAAAATACACAGTATCTTTTTAGTGAGGGCAGAAGGACAAAAATCCTGGGATAATTATCTATTTTAACATTAGAGTCAGTACCTGACTTGAAAATTTCTAGCTACTTGCTCAGCCTTTTTGTCTGGGTACTTGTAGAAGAAACAAAGAGTGCAATGCCTGCACCATTCCTGAGAGAAAACCATAAGAAATTTATTGCTTTCCTGATTATCTACTACATGTATTTGATACAGCTGAGTGTTAGCTTCTGCTTGTGCTGGTGCAGATTTACCCAAATGAGTGAAATCAAAGGACCACTGTTTAGATTTGAATAAGGTGGATATCAAGTTGAAAAAAAATGAAAATAGATTATACACTTTAGTATGAAAATTACTACCATAAGAGAATAAAATAAACCCACAATAAGTTATTTAATAAAGAAACACTGCTTGCATTACTTTTCATTATCTTTGGATGTGAATTTAAATAAACAGAGGACAAGTTCTAAAATCAGAACTCGATAATAACATTTAAAAACATCATTAGTAATTTAGGGTATTGTGAATCTTTCAACTCGGAAGACCAACTGATGACACATATGCCTATTTATTTCTATTTTTTTGTGACAGCTATGGTTGCATGATCACTTTCAATGACAAGGAAAACTGCACCTTTATGCAGAACAAAAATTATAGATGCTGTGAAATATTCAATGTTGGCTGCTGATTTTTCTTTTCCTCTCTCCAAATGAGAAATTACATCATAGTCGGTAAAATCCAGATACTGTTCCTTCAGGGAGAGTTTGCATAAGATACAATGCAGTTGGAGGTATTAAGGAGGTAACAGGGTGCTTTGGAGGATATGTGGCATTCAGGATTTTTCTGAATCTCTCTCTGGAAACAGAAGTATTGGTAGCAGACTGAAGGACTACTACGACTTTGCTGTAGAAGAAAATAACATGGTTTTAAGCTAAATAAATATGAACTGAATGCCTAAAAAGTCTTATCTTAAAAATGCATTGTTTTTGAAAGGTGGGGTAAATATTCTGTATCAAAACAGTAAAATCGTGTACTTCTATAATCATGTTAGACGCTCTTTCTAAAAAGGGCAACAGATGAGGATGACTTGTTAGTTGACAGAAAGGTATGAAAGTTAAAATGCTTTTCAACATCCAAAGCATCCAAGGATGGATTTAGACTGGAAATGCTTAGATTTCTTCTTGCATATGCTGCTTATGGGCATATGAATAAAAGCAAACAAAACATAATCTATTTGAACAGACCAAAATGTTAGAAGCAAAATTAGTCTTGATGTCAAAGTTAATTAATGTCCAACACTATTAGGGAGCCAAAAGCAATGGCAAATATTTCTTAAAAGGAAATAAATATTCTAATATTATCTTGTTCCTCAATTATCACTCTTCATAATATCAGCAGTTTTCAGGGTGCTACCTCTGCTATTTATGTATTATAAGAGCACTTACTGCTACTACAGTAGCAGCATGAACACAGATTTCTGTTCCAACAGCTCTTCACATGTGTTTGAACTGGAAAATTAGGTTACATTTGAGAAAAAAAAATCTCTAAAGTATGCCTAGAGTTATGTTTGCTGGTTTTTATGAAAGCACTTATAATCTTGGATTAAAGTTGAAAACAACTTGAGGAAAAAAATGACTGCATTAATTAAAGGCTATTAATCTGCATTTACTCTTAGGCTATTTTAATGGATTGCTCTTTATAATACATTTCAAATAAAGAAACTACACAATGAAATGAAGCAGGAACACCCTGACAAATTAGATTTTCTGAACCCTTCATGCATTGTACAGGGATGGACATATCTTTAAAACAATATATCTTCCTGTTACATCTTGCAAAGCCCATGCAGATCTAACTGAATATCAAGGCCAGTATTTTTATAAAAACATTTCCATTTAACCAGTTAGGTTACTTATATAAATTCAATTTTTCATTGTAGAATAAGTGAATCTCTAAAATTCAAGCTTCTGTTTCACTAATAGTCTGATAAATACTGGTTTCCAGTTTCAGCCACAAGGACTTGAAAGTCGCATTCGTGCTCAATTTAAAATCCTGGACTTAGGTGCTTTAGGGTGGCTTGCCATGATTACCTATCCTGCCAGCTACTGGTCTGTCTTTTTCTAACTGAAATGCATTTTCCTCTTGGCTCTCTGCCCAAATACTGTTAAGAAGCATTAGGTCTCAAGGCAGGCCTCATCCTTTTCCAGTTAAACAGAGGAAGAAGTGCTGATTCTACTATTTTACTGAAATTCTCTCTATATTGTTCTTTATTTTATGCCTTGTCTCCGAATGCTTCCTGACCTAAGAACTTGCTGTTCATAAAGTGACGGGATTTCTCCTTTCACACAATTATAAAAGAACCCAATAACCCTGTTACTTTTACTTCCACTTCACTGATCTGAACACTGTTTGAATGTAAATTTGATAAGTTAGTATTTTGTCAGAGAAGCTAGCAAGATAATATTGTTTTAGCCTCAAGGAAATGTTTTGATTTTTTTTCAGGATTTCTTTATATGTGAAAACGGCATCTGGGAAGTGTAGTCAAGGCAATTCTCAAACATATTTTCTGTTTATTATCACTTACATGTTATTCTTGATTAATGATTCCAGAAAATGAAAGCATAAATATTTTAATGCCAGGTGAGTACTTTAAAATCAAACTCTTCAAAATGATGTGTCTTAGCTTTTGAACTAAATGGTGAAACTCACCCTGAATTAATTAAGGACAAAATGCTATTGCTGGTATATCTGCACCATTGTCTTTTTGCTACCACAGCCATGGGACGCCAGGTAATATAGATAGTTTGGTAAGTGTGGTTCAAGATGCTGTTAGGTTTCAGGTGCTGATCTCCAGTAAGATATCCCAGATCCCTAGAGACCTGAGATCTGCAATATAGCACCTCTCTACATCACTGTGATCCCACCTGTGAGGGCAGTTAAACCAGTCCTGTCTTGGTACTGGGTAGAGCCACAGTTTGTACCCAGCATCTGTGTAGCAACAAGCACAGCACGTGACTGTGCTACACCTGAAGCCATCAGTAAGAAAAGCTCAACACTCACACACTCTCTCTCCATCCCCTAAACCTCCTCTGGGCTCTGACAAATAGGGGCATTCATCAGGCAGGTTCAAAGAAGTCAGAGTAGTTCTCTCAGTCTTTCAAGGTAAGTGAAAACAAGCCAAGTTCCCCCACAGATCTGACTTGTCTGTAGACTGTGAGCAGATTTTCCTCCCCTTGCTGATGCTCACCAGGACAAGCAATCCCAGTGACTTCTCCTATCCAATCCCAGTTTTTTTTTTCAGGAAGGAACTTTGTAATTCTCTATCTTGCTTCTTTGTTATGTTCTCACTTATCTAGCAAGAAATACCAGTATCTTGCACAGCATATCATAGGACTAAACATCATAAAACCTATGAGGAAGAGGAAAAAAGCCTTATAAGAATGTATATGCCTTGAGGATGAATTTCAAAAAAGTATGCTTAGAGTGATTTTTGAAAGAAATAATATTTTAAAATAATGCTTCCAAGTAAAAATATGATAAAATTTATGGGCTAAGAATAGATGCCAGACTGGGTTTGTATCTAGAAAATAAATTATGTAGAAAATACTAATACATTGTGGAAAATATAGATGTATTTTTTTTTCTGACTTCCCTAAGCATTAGATATGGTAACACTATAAAAATTGTTAGTTTATATAAAGATGTTTAACATTTATTACTACAATAATTTAGATGGAGACAAAATTAGTTCAAGGGAGGAAAGCTACATATTTTGCCAGAAGGAAGTTACTCATAAGTTCCTTAAGAATATTTTAAATAGTGATTTTGGCAATAAGAGCAGAAATACACTAAAGAATGTTTTTCAAGAAACAAGACAGGAAGATATGAGATATGACACTATAGAGTGAGATGTAAATCTTCAGGAATAACAGAACTAGGAAGAAAGGTAACACAATTAGGAAATAATGTTACTGAGAGGAATAGCAAAATACATGACCAAAATAGGTTTACTCGTGGAAGAGAGGATAACTGAAAAATGCATAATGAAGGCTACAGCATGCATATATAACTTGTCACACTAGGTATTTGCAGAATTGAGGAAAAGTACCACTGCAACTTCATAAAGAAGAATATTTAACCTTATCTAGAATACTCCATGCATAATTCATTATTTACAAAAAGAAAAAGATGAATGCAAGCTAGAATAAGTCTGAAGCAGTGCTACCTGGATGAAAGAAGAGTTTTCAGAAGAGAATTTTTACTTTCATTTACATTTAATCTGAAAATATGAAAGCCTTGTGAAGTTTATGGAACAAGTCCCCATGGATCCATTTCCAAGCACATTAAGGACACCAAGTGACTGTGAGCAGCTGTCACAGATCTACATAGAGCAAACTGCACTTGACCAACCTGATTGCTTTTTGTGAGGAGTTAACAGCCTCTGCAGATCCTGGAGCTGATCAGGAGGAAGCACTGGAATAACTTTTTTTTTATTTTAGTAGAGCCTTTGACAAAGTCTCCTTGTAGCCAAACTAGGTGAAGATGGGCTGCAAGTGTAAACTGCAGGTGGATGAAAAACTGCCTGTGCAAATTAGAATCAAAGCTAATAGTTCAAAGTCTAGCAGGCAACCAGTTTTGGGTACTGCTTCTCAAGAGTTGATTCTGAGGCTAATGACTCAGCTGAATGAATCAATGAATCTTTGTCAGTGATGTGAGTGATTGTTCAGGACAAACATCCAGTACATTAACAAATGGCACGTGGGGGAAACCTGTGATTGCTTGAGGTCAGAGCTGCTAGTCAGAAAGAGAGATGGAGAAAGGGCCATCATAAACTCCATGAAATTCAGCAGAGACAACTAACAAGCTTGTGCATCTTGGGGTGCAACACCAACCTGCGACTGCAGCAATTCTGAAGATGGCTTCAAGGTCCTGGTAGATGACATGTCAACATGACAATGTCTATTTTGCACTGGGTATCCCAAAAGTGTACATGTTCCTTATGGTATGGTCCATACCTGATGCCATGCAACCCATATTCTCCTTAGTATACCTGAAGAGCCAGTTCTGGCAGGTTACAACACAATCTTTGTGTTCTTTCAGACACTCTTAGTAAAAAAAAAAAAATGCTAGCACACAGACACAAAATAAGAATTGTGTGGTAGGGCCACAGGAGCACGACACAGGGCTGGGAAGGGACTTAGCCCTGGAAGGACCAGTACAAAAATGGACAGGAGCCTTTCTATGAGCTACTGTGAGCTACTTAGCCCTCAGAGCCTTAGGCCACTGGAGTGAAAAGCAGATTACCTAGAGAAGTATAAGAGCAGGGAAAATGTGCAGCAATACTTTTCTTCAACACTTTTCCAGCTGTGAAAAATGTTCTTGTGTTTCTCTCCAACTTTATGCCCAACAATTTAATTGAATGTCAGTAACTTTTCCTTGTACAATAAAACATGATGACCCACAATGACCTGGCTATTTTCTCCATCTATTATAGAGTTCTGCAGCATCTCCTTTGACCTGAACCAATCATTTCCTTTCAATGCTGAATACTTTTAATCTATTTAATAATTCTGGTTGCATGGAAGTCTGTACTTCTAATGATGTTTTTCCAAGTACCTTTGCACACTTACAAGATCTTTAGGGGTGTTTTTTTGGTGGGTTTTTGTTGTTGTTTTGGTTTTGAGTTTTTTTGGTGGTGTTGGGGTGGTTTGTTTTGTTTTTGGGTTTTTTTAGTTTTTTTTTTTTAATGTGGCTTGTTTTTTGGTTTTTTTTTCACTTAGCTTATGAGCAGAATTAAATGAAATGTTCAAGATGAAGGCAAAACATTTGTTTGGATACCAGCATAGTGATGTTTCTTTTTGACTGGTCATTCTTAAAATCCCACAGGTTTTGTCTTTTTAACAGCTGTTGAAAAGCGAGACTTAATAACTGTTTTCTATGGATCATCATTGTGTGCATTCTTATTGCTACATAATGCTACAAGTAAAATATAGATTAATTAGGTTTATTTTAATTCCATAACCCTTCATTTGAAAGGACTGATAATTACTTTAGTTTTATCTGCCTTCTGCTACCTTTTTTTTTTTTATTTTGGTCAATCATAGAGAGGTTAAAGAGTACAAGTTTCATAAGTTTCAGCCTTTTAAGGTCACATCCAAACAATAATTTTCCAGTTGCCATCTCCAATTACTCTGGAACTGGGGAAATATAAGCAGGAGAGTATACAATTCCTATTGCTTTTTAACAGTACTTTTTGCTAGCATGTAAAGTTAAGGCAGTTCCTTCTACTGCCATTGCAAGAAATGAAATAGAGTAAAATTAAATAATAAGGAAAGTAATTTAGCCATGAACCAGTGTTCTGGCACCATTCAACTGCAATTCACATTTTCTCAATTTTGGTTGTATTTTCCTCTGGTATGTTTTTCAAAAGTGTGTAGAGAAATATTCCAGAGCAGAACCTATCCCAGAAGTAGTAAAACAATAATATACCTAATTCTAAACAAAAACTTACTCATCTTTCATTTTCTGTTTCCTTCATAGAATCATTGAGTGGTTTGGGTTGGGAGAGACCTTAAAGATCATCCTGTTCCAGCCTCCTAGCCATAGGCAGGGACACTGTCCACTAGACCAGGTTGCTCCAAGACCCATCCTATCTGGCCTTGAACACTGCCAGGGATGGGGCATCCAAAATCATTCTTTGCTCTTTTTCATCACTTGGGCCTCCTGAAGCTGGTGCTCCCTGTTTATCAGTCATTAGAGATAAATGACCTTATTGCTCATCAAAGAGTTTGACCATACCCACAGATGAGCCAGGAGCATTGTGTTCTTGCAGTGACAGAGTATTTGAAAAATTATTTTCTTAGCCTGGAAGACTGATTTATTTACAAAGGAAATTTCTTGAGTCAGCTGCATCTCATCTTACTGATGATAGCCATGTCATCTCTCCTTGATCCCAGCAGAGTACTCTGCTCCACTACATCAACTAGCAGGAACACAGGAGAATAAAGCTGTTTACCTACTAGGCTTCTTATTCTTTCTAAACAACTACTTATAGTTCAGATTTCCTAATGCCCTGCTGCCCCTGAATACAGCCTCCCAATCTCAAGGCAATGTTGCTGCATTAACTATATTCAGCTGTTTTCTTGTGATTTTGATGTCATCCCTGACTTCAGCTCTCCTTATTTAAATATTGTCCATGAGATATTTTCACTTATTTAAACAAAATTCAAACAAAAAATAATCTTGTTACTGAGAAAGGAAAACATTTCAAAGCAGATTTTTTTTTGATAACAGGTATTTTTACTGCTGAAAACCTGAACACTGTTAGCACACATAGCTTTTAAATCAAATCTCTGCTTCAACACAGAGTGATATTTGAATGGATTCCTTTTACTGAAATAAGACTAAGAAACATGAGTTTAGTTAATCAGCCCTCTATAGGAACACATGTAGAAATTAGCATTTTCAAACAGATAAACATAGGAATTAGTAACTTTGAAATATTAAATTGTGGAAAATAATAACATTCCCCCTCAAATACATAAATATTCAGTTCTTCCCCCATCCTCTTACTCTTTGGAAAGGGAAGTACTGCTGCAGTTGCTACCTTATCCAAGTAACTTATTTGCTGAATTAAAAGTGTACCTGAATTTATTGCCACAAAACAGCGGTTGTTGGAAAAATCTCTCAGTTGGGAAATGCCTTTTCAATCCTGAGATTGGTTTGCTTGAGGTTGACAAGTCTGTTTGATTTTTGCTTCCAATTATAAGTCCTGAACCATAATTATATCTTATACAATAGCCATGTTATATGTCTGACTGGCATTGGCTCTGCCAGACATGGGGGAAGCTTCTGGCAGCTTCTCACAGAACCCAAACCCCCCCCCTCCCCACCAAAAAATGACCCTACAAACCCAATAGAGCAACTTTTGGTTCTCTTCAACCAGATTTATATATGTATGTGCATCCATGACTGTCGTTTCTCTTCAGTTAATGGGGATAACTTATTTACTTTTAGAAGCTCCTGTCTCTCCTACCTACAAAAACATAGCTGACAACTTAGGCAAAATGAGTAATTTAAATGTATTAGAGATTAGATGAACTGAAGCATAGCTCTCACTTCTAGAAAAGAGGAGAAAAATATTCTTTTTGAACTCATGCTAGTGTGCATTTGAATCATTCCTAACTGTTTCAGGCCCAAAGTCAACAATTCCATAGGCAGTATGAATCTCTGCTGATCTCAGTCATATTTGAACCACAACATAAAAATTCTGGATTCAATTGCTCTGTAGAAGTTGTTCCCATGTTTATCACTGCTGAAACATTACTCTGAATTTTCACAAACAGCTCCTGTAGTGACTTAGACTGGGAAGAATGTAGTTTAAACGATTCAAGAACCTATTTTTAAGTACAAGCTACCAGGATCAAGGTCTTAGATTGTTTTTCCCATTAGCCTTCCTAATGATGTCTCAATTAATTCAGAATATCAAATTCAAATATTAATGCACTGAATTTAGTTTGGCCTGAAGAATAAAAAGAATTATTCTTCATTATGTCACTAGAGTTTAGCAATAACTTTTAATGAACAATTTATTTGATTAATTTAATTCTTTTCTCTGGTCATGAAGGGTTCATACTCTTCTCAAAGTCTAGCTACAACAATCAAGTCTCAGCTACAGAAAGTTCATAATACATTTTTTGTTGTGTTATGAAAGATTTATGACTGATTTGATATTTCACTATTTCTGTTTTTAACAAATTTTGACTAGAAATTTACATTATATTTTCTGAGTGAAGGAAATAACTTGTGAAAAATTAAAATTGCAGTGTTGCCTTTTCTGGAAATAATGTGTAACATTTGTACACAATTCAGAAATTGCATTACACTTCTTTGCAGTTCAGTTGTAGCAATAGTTCAAAGTGAGAAATATCTAGTTAGAAAAAATATTTCTGGCTTTGTCTTTTTCTGTGAGAAACTTAATAGTTACTACAAATACCATTATGTTTCCAATTATTAACAATATGAAATAAACGTGATAATGGCAAGCAATTACCT
This sequence comes from Zonotrichia albicollis, assembly GCF_047830755.1. Classification (NCBI taxonomy): domain Eukaryota; kingdom Metazoa; phylum Chordata; class Aves; order Passeriformes; family Passerellidae; genus Zonotrichia; species Zonotrichia albicollis. Next base: position 87,804,393 of record NC_133820.1, on the reverse strand, counting down.
TGCTCCTATAACATAAAATGACCTGTTTCCTTTCACTCTTCCAAAAGATACAGAGACTTTTTTTTCCACAGGGTAATTATAAAAAGTAGAACAAAGACACAGAAATTCACAATCAGACCTCTGAAAACTTTTTTATCATGGAAGTGTAGCAATAAATTGTACTTAAAAAACGAACAGTATTCAGTGGCAGTATCAAAAAGAACTCTTATTCTACCCCATTCCAAGTACAGAGAACTTAACAGAAGACTAAATTTCATGTAGACTATTCACAGGTTTCTTTTTTTTTAATATTTGCAGTCTTTGGTAATTCAGTTGCTGACCAAAAAATGCCAGCTCAATGAGTATCAATATTCAGCAAGTGCTGAATCTCAGTAGGAACGTACTGACAAATTTCTGGACAGTCAAATAAAATTACTGAGTATTCATAAAAGACACCAATCAGAAGATGCCATGATTACAATGTGCAGGACTGCAGCTAATAAGTCTGAACAAAAAAAAAAAAGAAAATACTAAGAAAAAATGTGTATGACAGCTTTCGAAAGAAATTATGCAACATCATAAAATGGTAAATATTTTGACAATGTTTTAATAGAGTGCTTTATTTTATGAATAAACATATTTAAGTTTTCTCACTTTTTTCAAAATGAAACACTGGCAAACTGAAAACATTTAATATATCTGAAAATACAAAACCAAAAAAGAAACCTCTCAACTCTCTGCACTACTTACTTGTGCTATTGGATTACAATCAATGGCATATATACTCTTGCTCATAGCAACACTCTTATGCACTCTAGAGTACAAAATCACACTCATGTAGGGACACAAACTCTCTATTTCGCGTGTTCCATAAATATAGTACCTAAATGTATATGGTGTTGACTAATTAGTCATTGAGCTGCTGTTTCCACATTACAAATTGAATTATGCCTATCTAAATTTCAAATTAATTCCATGAGTAAATTCCTCTACAACATCTATTTTTCTAGGGGAAAAAGATCACCTTTCAAGGACATGGAGTAGCACTTGCTACACCAGAAATGTGGTGGCCAGTCAAAACTCAGTTCTTTTATCTGCAATAATTTTTAGGCTCTCTTTTAGCCCTCTGAAATCTGTGATATATATGGAATTGGATAACATTTATTTTAATATTTGAATAGTCACTAGAATTTACCAACGTACATATATACAGGTTCCTATGCATATACATACATCAATACTCATAAATATACACCCACGTATACATTAACATATTTTGTATAATTTTTTCTTCTAAAGATTTTAGCTGTTTTCAAGTAAAGGCACATTTTTTTCTGGGAAAGTCAAGACCCCATCTGAAGCTGAATCTGAAAATGTGCAGGAAAGGCCACAAGGACTTCTAGAGGTCTATCAACAGCAAATAAAAAGTCAAATGGAAATGGGTACCTCATGACACAGGACATGGCAAAGGCTGAGGTGTTCAACACCTTCCTAACCTTGACAAGGTGATCTTGGTAAGACCAGCCTTCATTAATCCCGGCCCTGAGACCTACTGGAACAAGGAAGATTAAAGGTTGGTGGAGGAGGATCAAGTCAGGGAACATTTAAACTGAATGGACAGAGACCATTTCTATCTGGATGGGATGCAGCCATGAGTGGAGAGGAAGACGGCTGCCACCATTCAAAAACTCTCTGAAATACCTTTTTAAGGTTAAGGCAATACAGGGGGGTTTCTGAGGTGTGGAAGAAAGCAAATGTCATTTTTATCTTCAGGAAGTAGAAGATGGAGGACCCAGGGAACTTCCAGTCTCACCAGAGTATCTGGGCAGGTGATAAAGCAAATCATCTACAAAGCCATTTCTAAACACAGGAAGACCAAGAAGTGACCGGGTATAGTCAGCATAGATTTATGGAGGGAAAAGCATTCTTGATCAAATCAATAACTTTCAAAAGTGAAAGTATTAGAGCTCTGGATGAAGGAAAAACAGTGACACATTTTATCTTTGACTTCAGCAAAGACATGACCTGGATGATGGGACAGACTGCAACCTTTGGAAATTTGCAGATTACACGAAGCAAAGATGATTATCTGGTAGACCAGATGGTTGCGTTGCCATCCAGAGGGACTTCTAAAGGATGAAGAAATAGACTAACAGAAACCTCATGAAGTTCATCAAAGGGAAATAAAGTCCTGTATATGGGGAAGAATAACCCCATGAGCCAGTATGGACTGGGGCTGACTGTCCAGAAGGTTTTCAGACAAGGACCTGAAAGACAAGAAGTTGAATAAGAACCAGTAGTGTGCCACTGCAGAAAAAAAAATCCCAACAGCTTCCCAGAGCATTATTATGAGTGTTTCCAGCAAGTTGAGGGAAAATTACCTTGCCCTCTGCTGAGCCCTGGTGAGTCGAAACCTGGCGTACTGTGTTGAGTTCTGGTCATCCAGTACAAAAGGAACATGGAAACACAAGAGGGAGTACAGCAAACGCCCACAAAGATGATTAAGGGATTGGAGCATCTGTCATATGAGAAGAGGCTGAGAGAGCCACAATTGTTTAATGGGAGAAGGAAGGTTCAGGATGATCCTCTCAGTGTGGATTTGACAGGAATAAAGAAGACTGAGCCAAACACTTTTCAGTAGTGTCCAATTGTAGAACAAGAGGCAAAGAAAACTGATACATTTTATTTAAATCGTAAAAAAATCTTTTTCTGAAAGGGTGATTGGAAGAAGTTGCCCAGAGAGGTTGTGGAGACTCCAACCTTGACGTTATCCAAAGCCCAGCTGGACTCCATCCTTGGTAACTTGTTCTTTTTGACTATTTTGAAGCAGACACGTTGGACTAGATGGTCCTTGGGGACTTTGTCCACCTTCAGCCATTCTGAAATTCTGTAATATATTGAAGCCTTCTTTAATTTAATGCAGGGAATTGCTGCTGCCACTAGAGGTATAGTTTCTCTGGCTTGACTTTTTCACCAGCAAGAAAAGAACCTCACATCTTAAAATAGAGTCCTTAGCACATGCTTATATGCACAGCAATGTGTATTTTTTTTTTCTGTGTACCAACATGAGCCATTCATCTGAATCAAATCTAACAATATTTTTTTGTACAAAAGTTTCTAAAAGTCAGTGTTTTTCATGACCTAGGACTATCAGGACTTTTTAAAGTGGTTAACAAAATCACAGTAATTTTCAACAGAAATCACTCAAAATTTCATTTTGAACAGACTTTAAAATATTTTCTGAATCTCTGAATTGTTGCAATTTTTTCAAAGACACATAATAATAATTTCTTATTTCATTATAACTCAAGGCTATTTTTTCTCCTTGTTAATCAAATATGCCCTGATCTAAAGGAGCAATACTAACTGGCACTTTTAAACTTAATTGTATTATTTTAATGGGATTCGATATATAGATGCTTCAGTAATTTAGTGCAATTTGCTCAGCTTGGTTAGGAAAAAAGAGAAAGAAACAAAGCTTACTTTTCAATTTCATTATGCTGTCTTGAAAAGAAAAAATAAAGAACGATCAAATTTATGTACAGTCTTGTTACAACTGAATATGTTAATTACTTTTTATCAAAACAAGTTGATGTTACTAGGAAACAGAGTGACAAAGGCCACAGGTGGTAATGAAAGAAGGATTCTTTATCAGAAGTGACTAATACTGCTTGAGTTGCCAAAGTAACCAGATTGTCTCCTAAAAATGTATGCTTTGACATTCACTTATCAATGCTACTGAAATGCAGGTCTTATCATGACTGCATAGCAAATATCATTTCCATATAAGTGATGAATATGCAGATTCTTCCATTATTTGAACATCCCATTTATTTCTTTTTCATGCACAGAAGAAAAGAAATGTTTCTTGTGGGTAGATTTCACCCCTTGAAAGGGATAGGCAGTGGCTTCCCTGATTTCTCTTTTGAACAGTTTTGCTTTTGGGTCTTTAGTGATTATGCAGTAGCTTTGCTTTGGATTGAGGGGCTTCTCTCAGTTTCTCTTTCCTTTACCAATTTGTTTTTGCTGTATTTTTATACATTTCATTGCCCCTTTCAGCCACATACTGCTACCTAGATATCAGAAAACATTGTGAATGTGCTGTTTCACAGAGAATCAAAGACTTTTGTTTTCATATTTTTTGTATCTGTATTGCCATAAAATCTCAGAAAATTGTTTGGATCTGAGTCACTAGAGTCTTTGTTATACCTTTAGTTGCCATTTTCATCTGTGCAGTAAAGACAAATGTGCATTTTTCTTAGCTTTCTCCTACAATATTACAGCAAATTATTCATGTTCTATACGTTATCATAACATCTACACTACTGCACACAGGGCTCTAAAAAGGGAAAATGCCTTTTTGTCAGTCCTTTAAAGCAGAACTAGGCTACAAGAAATGCTCTGGAAGAAGTATGGTACTTTATAATAATTTATTTCTCTAGTGACTCATTTCGTATCTGCAGCTGGTCAGTAGATCCCCGACCAGGAAGGGCAGCATTTGTGCAGGGACTCGTGGAGTAGGAGAGAGACCAGGGCACCACATGGCAAAAAGACAGGTGTAGTGGTAAAGAAGCACAATAAAATAATCAAAACAGAAGGGCAGGACTCTCATGTTCAGTGCATGAGATTTGACAGATCTGAGCAGCATAAAGCCAACTATTTTGACTTGCTAAAGTTCTGTTCTTGGCACACATGTAAATGACTACCAATTGAAAGAGTAGAAAATCAAATCCTACTTCCTTTGTTGATACAAAACAAAAATATGACTTTCTCATCTTTGGAAATTGGCCATGAAAAATGTCTGAACAATTTTCAGCAACACAGGCACACAGTATCATCTTGGGAATAAGAGACTTCCAATAATTCAGAGCAGAAAATCAGAATGTTTCTCAGCTGTTGAATACTGCAGGTTCTTCTCAGAAAAAGGTATGATTTCATGAGAAATTAAACCAATGAGTAATGGAGCCACAACAAAAACTGTTGAAATTCCAGGTAAGGCTTTTTCTGGTAAATAAATAAATACTTTTCTCTGTGCAGTAGTGCAGTAGAGATTGTCTAAAGGGCTAAGTTTTATCTTCTCTAATTTTGAACACCTAGGCATTAAATATCCACATTTGGTGTTTGGATACATACAACAATGAAGAAAACTAGACTTCTCCAAAAGGAAATTTGTTTGACCCCCACAGATACCTGTCTCAGGATGAGATTAATTGTCTCTGGAAATACCTCTTCCTTGACTTTAAAGGGAAGCTGGGAGTTGAAGCTTGGACATTAAAATTATAGTTGTTCAAATTATGGTGCAAAGTTATTCATGGTGACTGCAAGATACAAGACTGTTCAAACAACTGGCACTTGATGTGAATGCAAAAGCACTGAGCTGAAACAGTCTATAGTATGTGGTTATCACAGAATGTAAACATTAATCTTGAGACAAATTTTATTATATATTAAAAAGTTTGAGAGCAATTTGAATTATGAATGGCTGAAACAGTGAGCCTTTTGTACAAAAACCTTGATCAGTACCATCCAAATTTTAAAAGCAGTATCAAAATGTTAGAAAATATATATATTTTCCCCTAAGAAATCTGTCAGTTTTTGAAGACTTTAGTAAGAATGTGATCTGAAAACCTTATTGTTTCATTACCACTTTGATAGAGTCCTATTGAATGCAGTGTCAATGCACCTACTTAGAGAACACACGGCTCCTCAGCCATTTTGTTTTCATTCAGTTCAGAAAGGTTAGTCAAAGGCTGAAATTGAACTTGCAGGTCAGCCCCTGTCTTCTTCATGAAAAATCATGAGCTGCCTGAAGGTGCCACAGAAAACTGGACTAGGTAGGATATTATCTCTCCCTGTGCTGATGTATTAGTAGTAGTAAATATTCAGTCGAGCATTAGTAAAGATCTCAGGCTTTCCATTCATCCACATCCCATGTACCAATATTATTAATTTTTGAAAAGAAAAAAAGGAAAACAGACTGAATAATTGCAATTTTTTCTTCTGGAATTCCTTCTCTCTCTTCCAAATGCTGTGTGCTATACAAAAGCCAAGTTATTTATATGATTATTTTTATTATAGTTCAGATCCAATTAGAATTCTTTTGACAGAAGGTAAATACAAACTTATAAGCTTTAATATTCTTCTGGAATAGTTAATTCCTTAGTTAATGCTTTGCAGTTAAGGTACTAGTCAAGAATGCACCAGAATCCAGAATATTTTTGATTCCTACCTGTTGCCCTATCTGGAAATCCTGACTGACTCACAATAGGCTCCCAAGAGGGCCACTTAAATCAGTAAAACTGATTAGGTTGGAAGCCTTAGTCTACTGAAATAATTTAGAAAAGCTACTCTACCTGAATATTCTACTGAGAGAATTTTGTTAACTAAAAATTGTCTCATGGGCTTTCATCCCTTTCATGTGCAGGCAATTCTTTCCTCACAATGCCTGCAAGTAATGGATCGCTGCAAAGTTTATGTTTACTATGAATTACAAACTTTAAAACCAATACATTATAAAACTACTGCATCAACGTTTCTGATTCAGAACACAAATGCATGCAAAACGTTAATACAAACCTGCATGTATAAAATGGTCTGGGGATAATATGTCTGGCTTCTTTGAGCTATCACGCAATATCCAGTGTTAGCAGTTAAAGCATTAATTTTGCATGTCAATTGAAATAGATATAGAAAAAGAGTTTTATAATGCTTTTATAATGCTAGAAGAGATGAAAGATAACAGGACTTGGATTGCACAAGAAATAGAGGCAGACTACTGGAGTCAGTATTATAAAAAATTCTTATTCAGTTCCTTTTTATTGTTGTTGCTGTGAATACCTCTGCAAGTAAAGAATATTAATATTTTAAAGGGAATAACTAAAAACCAGATTCCGGCTGAATAGTACTAGTCTTTCACTGCAAGACCTCATGTTTAACCAGACTACATGTGTACTGTACCTTACAGCCTTTCCTTTTCTGCCTTACATTGTTTTTGTTATTAAATAATAATAGTTCCCTAAAGTATTCAGTGGAACAAGGGTGGTCATGTTGCTAAACATGCAGCGAGATGCCCTCCTTGCACTACTTTCTAAAGAATTATCTTAGGCAAAAAATTTTACTCTCAGTCAGTGACAAGTCAAGGGCAAAAAAAAAAAAAAAAAAAGAAAAAAGCAGATCCTTTCAGTCTAATGTAATGTCCCTTCCTCCCAAGTCATTTAGCTCCATGTTATCATATGGCTATTTGAAGCCTCTCAGTTTTCTATAATAGTGATCCTTTATTGGTTAATGTGGAGTGAAAATGTTACTGTACTTGCTCTCCAAACATCTTACTGTGCTGTCACTAAGACAAACCAAGCCATACAAATAAAAAAAAAAAAAAATTCACATAGACTTTCACAGTAACAAATGCATTATTCCCATCTGCTTCACATGCCTTATTATGTTGTCTGAAAATTTTACAGTGCCTTGGGAATTTTCTTAAAAGAATATGTGAATAGCTAAAAAGTGTGTTAGTCTCTCCACTTGGATACAAATTCCCAGTCCCACCCAAAAAGCCTACATGGCTACACTACTTAGTTCTAATTAACACATACTTCTACCATGAAACAACCACAGTAAAGTTTAAATATCACTGATTTATGAGGTCAAAGGTTTGGGCGCTCTAATCCATCCCAAGTCCATCCTGAGGTGAGACTGCGGCTTACTGCCTTTTGCAAGAAGAATGGTATCTGGGGGAGACAAGAAGTGCTCTTTGTGACAATGAATTCTCTCTGAGAACCAAACACATCACTCTCATCTGCCTCTCATTTCTCAGTGTTTGTGCCTTCATTGAAAGATTCTTGTCTAATCTGCTCATAAATTCTTATTCCAATGCTTCAATTGCCCTAGTATTAGAAAATTTGGCATTCTGAATGCCTATTTGATTTCCTTCTTGTAAACTTTGAGAACTCATTTGAATTTATTAAATACTTTTTAATATATTTGAAGACTATTCTCTTAACTGAGAAACATAAGTTTCCCTCACCTTTTATCAGAGGTGTCATAATTCTTTTTGCTCTATATGGTCTATCTCCAATTGCTCTTTCTTGTACTCAAGTCTGGACAAAATTTCCCAGCCTCACAGCACAGGGGAGATATATACATATATACACACACATATATATATATATACACACATATATGTATATGTATCTTTCCAAAAGTGCTTCTGTGCATCCATCTCACTATATAATTTGGGATTCTTTTAGCCAATATCATGCCATTTTGACTTTTGCTACATTTAATATATATAAAAAAATTCTTTATCTTTAAAATGGTACATAATCAACCTTTCCCTAGCCCATACTTACACTGCTCTTTCTCTCACATTTTCTTTTCTCATTTATATTTCCCCTATTTTCTCCCCAATCATTTCTTTTCACATTTCAGAGTCTTTTCCTTTCATGTTGAAGGTTCCACTGTGTACATCACAGTGTAAGGGTTAGTATCATTGGAAAGCTGAATAAGTATTGCTCCTATTGTCTCACCCAAATCAATACCATGAATATTAAATAACACCAGACATAGTACAGACACTGCAGAGCCCTTCCAACACATTCATACAAACCACCACTGAAGTGCTGATAACGACTCATTGAGAATGACTTTCCAATCAAGGTTATGTATAGCCGGATAACAGAGCTGATAAGCAGTAAATAAACAAAAATAGGATAAAAGCCCAGAATGGACCTCATGTGACTCAGACTGTGTTGTAAATTTATAATTGCAGCACTGTTACATATATATGTTAAGGGAACATGAACAGAGAAAGAATCTTTCTTATTCAGAACACTAGTCAGTCTTACAGCATGAAAAATTATTTTCCAAGACTCTCTTATTAGCAACATCATGCATTATACAACAGCACTGCTTGTTCAAACTGTTTTTCTGATAAGAAACACTGCATTTTAAAAAGCAACCTCTATTTTAATATTTAATACCACAGCATATCTAGATCTCCAAAAGTAGAAAGCTATTTAGGCAAGTAGAGCACTTCGTGTAATGTTAAAAGCATTTCTGGCATTTTATGTTATCTACTTTTTAATGACTGTATTTTCCTAACATTAAAAATGAATTAATATCTTTCCTTAAGTAGTCTGCTGAATGCTGAAAGAGTAAATCTGACAGGGTTACTCATACCTTGCCTGTACTGTAGAGACCTACACATTGGTTTGTTTTTCATACTGTTGAAAGAAAATGGGCTTGCTTCAAAACTCAGCATCTCCAAAGCTCATCATAGATATGCCTGGGCACCAAGGAGAAAAACATACACTAATTACCTTCAAATTTCTTTAAATTCAAACGTCAAATGCTAAGTCACCACTGCTCTTGCTGGCATTCAAATCCAGTGAGGAGTGAGCTGTATCAATTCTTCAAAATTGCATGTGGTCTAAACCTTGCAACAAAGAAACCCTCAGAGTTGTGCAGTGAAGTCCTAGGAAAACTATCAAAAACACCAAAACAAAGATCAAGTGTCTCTTTATTTTATCCTCATCTCTAACATAAGTGACTTCACTTTCCATGTTTCCACCTTCCTTTTCCCGAGATTTTTGTCTGCCTCTTACAAGTACATTTTTTATTGATATTAAACAGAAACAAAAATGACCATTCATAGAACTCCTACAGTAAAACAGGAATCCTGGGAGTATAATAAAATATTTTGTACTGTATTTATGTGGTTTCCTATTTTTACATTTCTTCTCCTCGTATTCACTTCAGGTTATATATTGAGATCTGAAAACAGCCTTCATTCCAAGATGCTAATGGCCCTGCGTCCTATCAGCCTTTTTATCTTTACACCCTCCAGTTCTTACCGGTAAGAAGGTGAAAGAAACTGAAGCCTATATATCTCAAATGTCCAATTTTGCAGTGTTTTGTTTAGACAATAGCCAACATTACTCAAACATTCTCTAACAACTAGAAGGATTGAGTCAGACATCTTATCTAAAAGCTATTGTAAGAAATAGTTCTCAATGACAGAGAATGTGAGAAAAAATATGGGAAACTCTATCAGAGACAAATCAACAGTAGGAAAGAAATTCCCTGACACTTTTTTTACATATTGGGAAGATCATGCTGTTGTCTCATAATTTCTGACTGACTTCCTAATTTTCTTAAGAAACCTATAATCAACTATAGCTGATGTTAGAAAACCACATACCAGTATTTTCTCATCAACGTTACATTCTGTTCTGCAAATTATGGCAGTGTTTAATGGGAAAGAAATGCTCCACTGATACCACTATATCAAGCTATTCCCTAAACTAGAACTGGAAACAGAACAGATGCAGTAGCAACAAAAACTATGCAAAATATTTGCAGATCCCTGCCTCAAATCAATACCTAAGGATTCCAACACAGATCTGCTCACCTTTTCCTCTTCTGAGACCACGCCTTCACACCAGAGAAAGAAGAGGAAATCTTCCCTGACCTTGGTGTGCAAGGTGCTAATAGCTGTGCAGCAGTTAAGGCCTCAGTCAAAAGCCTGATTGTTCCAATGTTCTGTAGCCCACATAATGCACCTTTCTTCAAAATGCCTAATGCCACAGATTCAGAGAGTCTAACTCTAGTATTCTGCTTATTTCTTAAAATGTATGCACAACGATAGAATTAATGAGCATTTTTGTACAGGTACAATGAATTTTCCATTTTCATTTGTATTTACAGACCTGCAGCTCACAGTGTAAATCCAAAACATAAGAGACAAAAGGGTTTTATGGTGCATAAATGGCAAGATCAGTTATAGCACCTATTCTTGGAGTGAATATTCTTTGTAGGCATATTATAGGGTCTTTGAAAATGTTGTCCCCCATTATACTGAAAAGAGGCTTTATTTTAATGGTTAATATTGATTTTCTTCTAGAAGCAATAAGTTCCTTCACCCACATGATCTGTGATTCTCATGCATGCTGACATTTCTAATGCAGTATATTAAATAAAGTACATCCTACTCACTGGAATTACTTTCTGGAAGCAATGACAAGTATTTCACAGTATTTCACAAACTTCCTCAAAACCATCTACATCCGCTTCTAAGAAAAGCAGCTATTACTTGCAGTTTTCCAGACTTACAAACAGTGCTTCATTATCTTGACCTACTAGTCTACAGAAACTTTCCCATAAAGGAAAGCAACTATTTCTCATACTAGAAGCATCACTATAATTAGACCCCTACTGAGCTGTCCTTAGCCCAAGGCTCAGTCAAGAAATTATGTCTGGAAAACAGCATTTGATTAGGATAAACTTATAAATTCATTATGCAGGTCTCCTAGCTATCATTTAATGTGGATAATTCAAACTCCTTTTCATAAGTTATTTAATGAGACAATAAGTATCCATGGGACAGGTTATTAGAAGTTCCCAGTAATACATTTGAGCTGGTATATGTCATATATATGCCTTGGCTCTGTGTTCAAAAATAGGTGTTTGAAGATAGACTAGGAATTAAAAGCCATCAGAGAGCATGAATATCTGTGTAACTGTAGCAACAAGGTTAATTTAAATAATGGAGTGGTACCTGAGTGATTCATGTAAAAATCAAATGTAAAGGACTAAGATTTCCTTCCAAGTATAATCCTTCCATCCTTAAAAATAAAAAGGATGACTTTCTGCCTGTGACAGACTCGCTACCAACGTTCTCGAGAAAATTTAAATTAGCACTAATAAGGAACAAATCTCAAGTGATTCAGAAAGCTGTTAGGGCTTAGTTCTGCATCTCAGAAACCGTGAGGCATATCCTGTTGGAGCAATTTCTGAGGCACCATACATGGGCCTGCATTGATTCATCTTTCTGATGTCAAAGAAAAGGAGCAGTGAAGGCTGCTTCACTACCACCTAGGATAACTCATCCTAGTTATTCAAGATGTAGGTGTGGAAAGAAAAGGATTTATACTGCTCCTTATCAAGGCTGGTTCCCCTCCCACTCTGCAGCAAACGTCTCTGTCACTATGTACTCCTTCCTCATTTCCATCCCATAGTTCTGACGTGGAGATAGGCACTAGAACACAGCCCTCTCCAGTGGCATTGCCACTCAGGTATTTGGCATAGCTTCTGACAGCAGGGAATTCCCTGCCAGCACAATCAGGAGTACAACAAGAGGGCCCATACTGCTTGACTGCTTGACTTCTCCTTGATGGTGACATTCCCACTCACTGCATTTGTGCTCCTCTAGTAACACATTTGTCAGTCTGAACCCTCGGATGGACTGGAAGGGGGTGTTTTTCACAGGGGCATCCATGCCTGGGAGTCTGGTTTCAACTTGCTGCACTGCAGCAGCCCCAGTGTGAGAGGAGGGCATCTCAGGCAGGTCTGGGAGCTCTGTTTCGAACATTTGTGTTATTCCTACCACTCACTGATAATAGTGCAAGCAGATGGGAAGCCCTATATTGGTAGGTTTCTGCAACCTTATGCAATCGATACTAAAAAAATACAGTCTCAGGGTTAGGAAGGTCTTGCTGCCAGGAAAATACAGCTTCTGCCAAGAAGAATGAAGCTCTTTAGAAAGTTTGGGGCACTTGAAGAAAAACTAAAACAGGTAAAAGCACAGAAGAAACCCAAAGCAGGACAATTATGGACCATTTTCCTTTCTGCAGAGGCACCTAAGGAAAAAATGGAGTTAGGAGTGGCACAGGGCAACCCTTGTTCCCATGGGCATGTTGCATGAAGCAACACCTTGAGGTAGAGAACTGCATATAGAGATGTGATGGCCTCCTGCAACAGGACAGCTCTGGATAGACTAATTTGTCATCAGTTATGTAGCCAGAACCTAAAAGATTAGATGAAATAGTTTTTGTTCAAACTTTTTTTCCCCATTTTGTCCTGGATTGCAAATGAAATTAGTGGTTTTATTTTTATGTGATTCTGACTGAGATTTCACTCTACCTGGGAGCACAGCAAAGAGCCTGACAAGAAGTTAGTCATACCTTCCCTCCTACGAAAAGGATGAGTGACAACAGCAACACAATCAAAGGAGTGAGAAAACTCCCTGTCCAAGAGTCAGATCGAGTCTGTCTTCCCCTTACTGATCTTCATTTTTCCAAGTGTTCCAAGAAGCCCCAGTGAAAATGAATTTACTTGGCTTCTCTGCCTGCCACTACTACCAGACCACTTTCCTCATGGTCCTCACACATGATGAAAGTGTAAAAGGCTTGCACAGTGCCTTTCACCTCCTCCCACTGTGAGCAAAAACGTGGCAGCATCCTGGATTTAGGAGACAGTGAGAAGTTTTACATATGTAAACAGTCACTTCCCACTTATGTGATATATTATTGTTATTCAGAAAACAGCCAAGGACACTGAATCTGAAAGTAACTATAATTCTAGCATGCAAGCACCATAACTTTATACTGTGAAGTTACCTTTAAAAATATGATTGGAGTATTATGTTTCCATGTTATTCTCTTGCCGGAACACAATAAATTCTTGTCAAGCCTGCTAAGATTGGAGGATTTTATTCAGCTAAAGCTTAAATCAGTCTGACTTATGCAAAATTTGAGAGGGATGAGAAAGGTGCCCTTTGCCATATCTCACTGGTACCTCATATACCTTGAGATCAATGTGCCTTTCAATATTCATTGTGTCAGGCTTTATTCTTAATCCCCACAGGTGCAGCAGGCAGTGGGAGTGAGAGCAGGCACAGTACTGTTCCACGTACCTTCAGCCTGGAAAATTAAGTTAGAGATGATTTGTCCATTACCATTTGCAGACCTGCAATTGGGGCTATTTTTGGTTCTAAGTATTTCTGTGCTCAGGCAATTGTCTTCCCTTTGCTATTAGCCTTTACTCTGCTTGATCATGCAGCCTGTCATTTGGTACCTTCCTGTTGCTTTCTTGGCCTCACAAGTTTTGATAGGCTTTTATGGGCAGAAAGGTCTCATCATGCCTTCAAAATGTGAAATCTACATCTGCTAACTATTGGGGGAGGGAGGTTCAGACAAAATAGACAGCTGTAATTGCATGGAGAAGCTTTATGCTTTCAAATAACAACTAGATGGCTTTGTGACATGTAGCGTGCACAGTTTGCACCTGAAATTTTAATTAACTGTGTAGGGAACAATCTGTCATAAATGGATGTGATGAAATGGTCTCACTTAAAAAAATGGATTGCAAGTCAAAAATAAGGTTCATTTTTACCATGAATAATCCCTTTCTTTCATCTGGAAACCCTGCCTAATGCCTCTTCTGAAAAAAAAACCAAAAAAAATTCATTAAAATCTCTGATGCTCTGTCTGCTTTCTGTATACTTTACAATTTCTGAAGGGTTTTTCCAAGGATGATGAGGGACAAGATCCTTGTTAAAGAACACTCTGAATCTCATCCAACAAAGATGACAATAAATCTTCAAACCATTTCTGACCATATGTCACAACTCCTGAAGGCAAATGAAGGCTTTTACAGCTTTTAAATAATCTTTGGCAATGACAGCTGCTAAGGCACCCTCCTCCCCGCTCTTTCTTTTCTCACAAACGGGAAGGAAAAGTTGTGCTTTCATTTACTCTGCTCCCAGAGTCACACGTCATGACCTGGGTTACTGTAAACTAAACATTCAAAACAACATGAAAGGTCTACTTAATGTGTGCAAATTGAGAAACCTGTTACCCACAGAGCTCACGCAGTTTTCAAAATAAAGATACTGCCTTACATTCCTAACCATGGCACTTTTCAAGGGCAAACTGTATTTGCTTTGATGTTTCTAGCACTAAATCAGCCGCAGACACAGAGAAATAAGTAATTTTGTTAACCTCTGTATAGGAAACTTGCAAGGACTGAGTCCTATAAATTACTGTATTTACCATAATTAATAGTATGATTTTTGCATCCATTTTCTCCTGTTGAAAGGCTCAGATTAGTAAATCAAGAGTGTAAAACAGGACCTGAATTTTAAGGAAACAGTAGTCCTTGTGACCTCAATAGAACATTTGTCTCCTTGCAGAGAATCTTGTGAGTTATGCAGATCAGTCTAGCAAGCCTGGGAGAGGGATGCTTTGAAACAGAATGCATTTATCCATGGACATATTTTCTTATATCACAGGGTTCTAGATAGAAGAAAAAAGCACGCACTGCATTTTAAAATATTTGTAGTGGCAAGCAGTGTATGCAAGTGTCCCCAGCTGGACTGGTCAGTATTCAGCTACTGGAGATGGGTGATTTCCAGAAACTGAAGACTTCATCAGTAGTGAAATGCTATATTTATTGCATTTTACCTGCCTTAAAACTACACAAGAAATCCAAATACAAAGTGCATTCTGTGTCCAACCATATAACTTAGATTTTTATATTTCTTGGAGAAGTCTTAGTCTACAAATCAGTTAATTTCATAAATGAATTTTCTCAGTGTGTGTAATAATATATGTGACATCCTTGACTAATCTAATAACAATGTTCTAAATATTCTTTATCATATTTATCTGTCTTCAACATCAACTTTAAAAAAAGCCCAGAAAAACTAAAAACCAAAGCCCACAATAACTTGCTATACTTTTTAAAATCTTACTTGACTCCAGGCTTATTTTTATTAAAATATATCAAATATCTACAATTACCTGCCCTAAATGGATACACAAGTGAATGCCTTTAAAATCCCCTATGTCTTTAGGAGCCTAAGTTTTACAGGTGTCAAACAGTGATATCCTCAGCTGACATTTGTTATATTTGCATCCTCAGCTATACAAAACCTGATATTTAAAATAATCTTTGGCACATACATGTTTTCAGAAGTCTAGCCACTGAATTTTGAGTGTTTTAATTTCACAAGTCTGATGCCAAGTTGGTTCAGAGCATGGGTTGTGTGAGTTTGTAGCTACCTTTTCTGATCTGGGCTTTCCCAATGGTGAGGACAAAGAGTGTCTAGGAATAAGGCATCTACTGATTGTTGATTATGACAAGTTAAAAAGCAAAAAAAAAGCAGAAGAAAGATGGCATCTAGAATCTATTGGGGATTTTTGAACTGGTGGGATGAACAACTTGGGATTTCTGCAATGACACACAATGATTTTACACATCTCATTTGAGGCAATTTGTCGATTTCTTTATTTTTTTTCAAGAAAAAGAAGCCAAGAAGCACCTGATGAATGCAGTGATGGTTCTCACCTTAGAGTCTATCCCTTAAGATTTGGGTTCAACACTCTCTTCGGACAGAATATACATAAACCTTTCACTTTCCAAGAACATGCCATCATTCATTCTGTATTTTGGAGTGAAGATTTCTGTTCCTTTTGCAAGGACTAAACTGATAGGAATATGTCACCTTCTGAAGTCTATCTCAGTATGACTAAGTTAAAATAACACTTTGGGCCCGAAAAACCATGTTATAAATACACTCAGTTGCAAATCTATACATATATTTTATACATCTCTGCAGATATTTTCCTGTAAATTGCAATTACAACAAATGTGTTTGGTGAAACAGGTGTCTTCACTTCCAGGACACAGTGAAACTCATGACACAGGCCAAGTATTTGCTGACCAAACAAGCAGAAGCTGGTGTGCATATACCTATGTACTTTCTATGGTGAACAAAAAGTACACGTGCTTTCAAATCCAGCCAAGTTCCTCTGAGCTGTATTTTATACCCCCATAAATTATGTAAGAGAAATGGGAAGATCTGGAACTGGAGCAGTTTTTAAGGACAGAGGCAAATAAATAATTGAATACTGCATTGCTTTGGATAGCTTCCACATTCTTTTGCCCTAAGATATCTCTTTCAAGCTTCAGGGAATTAATGAATTAGATCACTGATCCATCTATTACACCTGTTTTGGGGAAACACAAAAAAATGGAAAAAAATATCCCCACAAGGTGGAAACATCTTGTAATTTATTCCCTTCGGTGACTGCTTGACATCTTCCCAACTGAGTGAAACAGTAAAAACCCTGTTTATATACATGAATTTAGAAGAGGGTTTATTCATTTCTTCTATTGGATTACATGAAAATACTAAAAGTATAATGCCAAACATTCTCAGGAAACAGTTTATATCCATAGGCAAATTGCCTCAAATACATATATATGTTTTAGATAATACTCAGTTTTTATCTAAGATAAACAACTTTTGATGAGTTACGTTAAATCATAAAAGTTACAGGAAGGAACATTTTGAAAAATAATGAATCTATATTCTTGAATTTATGAGAAAGAGAAAGTTGATCTAAATTTAGCCAAAATTCATGAACTCTTTTTTCTAACCTGAGCTTGCACTCAGGCTGTGACCTGAGAACATGCACATGTTTCTATCCAGTCCTTCAGAGTCTGAAGCCCCCTCTCCCATGCTGGGATATTAAATTTCCCTCTCTTTTCAGGTGAGGCAGGTGAAGGAAGAACTGATAGGACTGTCCTGTAATGTTGGCAATAATTTATTTCTGATGAACAAACACCATAATTTAGTAAAATACAGTTCCTAGATGAGAAAGTAGAATCTCAAGACTGTCCCTCCGCTCCCCATTACAATCTTCACAGCCAACAAGCTGTCTTATTGAGCATTTTCTTCAAACTCACATGCTGAAAATTCATACCCATGGCTTCAAACAAACTTTGAAATATATATTTCTGTAAAGATGTTTAGGCAGCTCCTGCACTGCCCCATTTTCTAATCCCTAGTCAAGAAAACAGAGTGTACCCAAGAAAACACTGTGAAGGAGCTGTCCCTCCCTCATTATAAAACCCACCAAGAAATGCCCTTAAATACCACTGTGTGATATGGAGAAAGATTTAAACATTATTATTAAGCTTTCAAACTGTCTAGTTCCAGATTTTGCAGGTTTCTTTCCACTGTTGTCATTTAATTATAAATGCTGAAGCTTTTAGCAGCACAGAATCAGTTATATTTGGTTATGAATGATTAAGTGTGCATGAAGTTTTTACCAGCACATTAATCATCAGGTGCAGAAAGAAGCACGACACTAGCTAAAAATTCACTTCTTTACTGCCCATGGGAAGAGCAAAGTCTTCACATACAGTCAGAGATTGCTTAACTTTATGACAGAACAAGTGCTGAGTAAGATGCATTGAATTTGCATCCCCCTAGAAAGCACTTCCATTTTGTCAAAGAGATTAATTATCCTTGGACAGTATGAATGGCAGCAGCAGAAACAGCAAAACAGCAGTGGCGAAATCGGGTTAGGAGTTTTTATACTGCTTTATTTGATGGCTGATGCTGGATCCTAAACCACACACTACAGAACAAACTAGTTCAGGGGAATGGGTATCTCCATGCATGCTTGCATTTACCTGCCAAATTGCCCACTTCTACTCTCATGTGGTTCAGCTGAAATGGTTTTGTACAGCAGAGCAGCAACGTGCAGAGGCTTGGGGCAAAGTGTGGCCCCTCTGTGGTAAGTTTTGAAAATACATTTTGTAAAGGGTTGTATTTCTATTTTCAAGTGTGAACAACAGTAAGGACCTTTGCGGTTTGGGACATTCATGTGAACTTTCTATTACTTTCACATTAGAAGAACCTTCCCAAATGTCACCTATCTCTGAGTGAGAAAGTCCCTTTCCTGGCTTCTGAGATGCTAATTTTCAAATTGGGACAAGTTATGCCTATGTGTCAAGCCTGAAAATAACTTGTTGCAAAGGTAGGTTATCATAAAATGTGTCTCCAGCAGTCCAGGCTTTGTGTTCAAGACTTCCTTCTCCCTTAAAATTAGTCAGAAGCATTTTGACACACCTGAATATTTTCTTTAACTCAGTTAGGGTAGAATAAAAAATCAACTTAAAAGCAAATGTAAAATGCAAAACAGTTGCAAATGTTTACAGCAATCTATATTTAAGCTATATGAGTGAACGAACACCCAATCTAACAGATTTCTCTGTATATCCAGCTCCCAGATGCAGCCTCAGGAATCCTGCTGTCCTCCCTTCCCACTCTATGTCCTTAATGAGCATCTGTTCCTACTTAAACACACTGGGTTTATAGACTACTTCTCTGTGTGCTCTCCTGGAGTTATATACACATTCACTTCTTCCCAGTTCCCACATTTATTTACCTCTTTGACTTATGGCAGAGATGATTAAGACAGCCCTCCCATCCAAAGGAAGTTTGTCCTGCTGCTGCCGTGGAGATGGAAACACTGGTGCAGCAGAGCACTGTCGCTTCCTGCACTTGTGTGACCCACTACAAGCCTTTTGACTTATGAATAATTCCTTCTCCAGCCTGTGTAAAAATGTCAGAGCAGAAATTTCACTGGCTCTGTTTACATTTATAAAATCAGATGCATTTTTTATGGTAGCTTGGAGATTATCAAATATACTTGATACTAACATGAAAACAAGACAAATGTGTTTATTTCACTACATGACCCCATACATAAATATCAAACTATTGAATTAATCCTGCTGAGATGGCCACTGTTTTGAAGTGACTGTCCCTAAAACCTGTCTTTGGTAGTTAGTAACTGGTAAACTGGAGAATTTAGTAGTGCCACCAGCTAGATAGGCAAGATGCACCAGAATAAGCCAAATAGAGTGGTACTAATTTTAAAACTGCAGAAATCCAGACTAGCATTTTTCAAGATGCAAGCCTCCTATGCAGTGGCAATCGCTCTGAAAACTCTGAAAAAGAAGAATATGTTTATAAGAATCCATGTAGATTTTAAGTCATTTTTTTGCTCCTCTTGCTTGTAACTTGGATATAGAAACAGTTTGTCAAAGATTTTTCAGATTTTTTAGGGGAAAACAAAAATATCCATGGCTATGACCTGCATCAGCTCTTGTTTTGATAGACTTATTATTAGATAGTCATGTTTGAGTTTCTTTCTAAAACAGCAGATGAAGCCTGTGCAGTAGAGCTCCAGAAAAATATTAACAGAAAACAGGGAAACTTGAAGTATGCAACAACAATAACCTTATGCATCTTTATACAAAGTGACTGAACACTCCTGAGAAATTATTCACCTAAGGTATTAAATAGACCCTTAATAGTAAAATCCTGATTATTCTTCACTGGAGAGGTGATGGTATTTGAGGAATCTTTATTGCTTTGCTTATTTGGGTGAAAACATTTGGTTTTGCATGAAAATATGCTAAAGTATGACTATTAAGCAATTTCACTAAAAGCAACTTTCGTGTTCTACTACAGTAACCACCTAAAGAATAATAAAGTCTAAGAAAGTTTACAGCAGCACGAAATAAATATGGTATGTATAATGGTGATGCAAATTAAGGCTATCCAGCAGAAACCAGTTACTTTAGCTTAAAATTAAAACCCAACTGCGTTTTCTTTCAGCCTGTCCCTGCAGCACCAGCTATACCTCCTTTAAAGTGAACTTTCAAGATAATAAAGCAGTGGCATGATGAATATTCTAAAAGGTCAATACTAATTAACTACATTAATGTATTTTACATAGAAACAGCTGTTTGAGGGCACATTGATTTTTTTTCCCACGCACCAGCAAAAGTTCCTTTAGCAAGATTTCTGTGATAAAACACTCGAAGAAAGGCAGACTAGAGTGCCTTATGAAGACTACAGCATGTTTGGTGTGCACGTATCTGTTGTATGCATGTGCATGTGCATATTTACTCATACACATAAATGTGTTAAGTTTGCTCAGATCATTAGTTTAACAGTGTCAACATTTGCAAAGAAAACAAACTGTATCCCCAAACATACACCACTGCTATTGAAGGAAATCAACCAGTGGCCCAGATGCTGTGAAGTCAGCTTCTGCACCGACTGAATTGTAACCTGCAAGCTCCATCTGAACACTTTGTACAGTTTTAGTTACAAAGCAGCTGCTACTACAAATGATCCATCACCTAGTCCATTTCTCTCTTAAGAAGATGGGGAATGGTCTGTGGTTCAAATGGTCTGTGAATGACAAAGAAAATTAGTTCCCGTGCATGTGTGAGTGTGTTGCAGGCTGTCTTTTACACTAGCAATTCAGCGAACTGCAACAAGGTGCTCTGAAGAGCAAAGCACTTTCTGTTGAGTTTTTAGAAGCTTTTACTACACATTCATTCTAGTTCATTCTTGTGGCACAAAAAAGATTTGCAAAAAAACATCTGTTTAAGCTTCATCCAAAAATCTTTCATTTTCTACAATCAAGCACTGATTCCATTATCCATGCTAAGATCTAAGAGGCAATTGCTGTATCTTGCTTTTCTTTCTTTCTCTATTTCTGTCCTTTTCTGATCCTTATTTCTTCTTAAGGTTGGATGGGTTAGAGTTTGCTAAGTCAATGTTTTGTGAAATGCATTGTTTTGATTGACTGTTTGCTTTAAATTTTGCTTTAAACTTCCTGACCTTCTAAAGTTTGCCAGTAAAGTTTGTTTTTTTAACCTTCTGAGAACTTCGTTGTGTTTCTCCTGTGTGGTCACCTCAGGAAAAGCCCTTAAGCCCTTTTTAAATAAATACTCTGAGCAAGAACCAGGGCTTTAAAAGGCCCTTTAAAGATGCAAGAAGCTATGAACATTTCTCTTGATATGAGTCTTAGACATCTCCATACATGAATCCTTCACAGCTCATATCAAAACTCATAACTCCTTGAAAAGGAATTAAGAAATAGTTTCAAAGAGCTTCAAAGATGCTAAGTCTGGGCCCTGCCTTCTTTATGAATTAATAACTTTTCCTTTGCTTCCTCCCAGACACAAAAAGATTCCCTCACCAATTTCACTTCGCAATTCTTTTGGCTTTCCAAGCGACAAAAGACTGGTTAGCAGCATGCAAAGTCTATCTGTACATTAAAACTTAATGAAGATACAGTTTGATTCTTGAAAAAGCAAGCATTTCTAATTTGCCTTACTCCTCTTATGGTATGCTTTATAGAGTGGCTTTGACAATTATCTGTACATACATCCTTGGAAAAAACTAGCAGCTTGAAAGCTGTCAGGACAAAAAATGGCCACAAAAATGACCAAGGTTTTGGAGCATCTCTCATGTAAGTAAAAGAGATGGGACTGTTGAAGGCTCAGGAGGATCTCATCAATGAATGGAAATACTTGAAGGGAGTGTGTAAAGAGGACAGAGCCAGGCTCTGCTCAGCAGTGTTCAATGATGGGACAAGAGGCAATGGGCAAAACCTGAAACATAGAAGTTGTCTCTGAACATTAGGAATGCCTGTGTCACTGTGAGGGTGACAAAGCACTGGCACATGTTGCCCAGTGAGTTTGTGGAGTCTCTGTTTTCAGAGATCCTCAGAATTCAACACAAGCTATATGCTGTAGCTGACCTTAGTTTGAGAAGTGGAGTCGGTGTAGTTGATCTCCAGCAGCACCTTTGAACCTCAAATATTCTGCAATTTCCTAAAGAACCTTCTAGGATTCATGTGAACTTTGGCCTTTTCTTGTGGAGGGATAGAATGTAAGAAAATAAAGATAGTGCAGAAGGCAATCTCACCCCTGAGCAGTTGCAGCTGTGCTAATCACCAAAGATTAGGAACAGGCCTGCCCTTAATGGGCCACAGCTGTGTCCAATTAGAAGATGAGTGCTACAATAGAATGGGTTAGCTGGGTGAGGGAGGAGATGGAGTTTGTTGGTTGTGCTGTGATGAAGGAATCAGTGCTGTGAGGAGATGTCCATAAGAAATCATGGAGAAGGTGTGGAACTTCTGCAGTAAGATAACCATACTTTCTCTTTTCCTCCATTCTCATGAAAATGGGTGTGAATTTTCCTTCTTCAGGAGAATCAGGCGTGTTCTGGTGTAGAAAATTATTTCAATTGATATTTTCTGTTTCGAGTTGAAGTAACTCAGGCCTCACAATGTCTGCTGTAGGGCAGCCATTCTTGTGGGTTTATAGTATTTAATGTTTTCCTTAGAGCCACTGGCATCTGCAGTCACATGATTGCATAACCCTTGCAGTTTTCCTTGAAGAAAAGATTAATCAACTCAGTTGTATATAAAACTTGATACTGTGCATTTTAATTCCCTAAAAATGAAACATTTCTCTTAATGGTTCAACTTTTAAAAAATTGTTTCAGTTGAATGGTAGTCTGACTCTGGAGACAGAAACTAAATGCCCAGCTTCAGCAACACTGGAACCCTGCAGCTGTTAACTCTTCCACAGAGACCTTAAAAAACTTTTCTGCACACAAGGAACACCTAAGTCCCATCTGCAACTCAGTTCATTTAGAGGAGCAGCCTTTTAGCATGAGTTTTTGCCCCTTAGCTAGAAAATCTTTCCCTTGATTTGCCGTCCTAAGGACTACTACAGTTATTCTAAAAATTATGGTAATGCAAGCATTAGACTTAGCTTAGCTTGTGTGTCTGAAGATTTCTCTTATTTCCTTACTATTTGCAAGGAATTAGCAAGTTCAAGGGGTGTTTTTGGAAAAGAAAAACAGCAGGCAAACAGCCAATATTAACTCTTGCTATACCATGAGCATATATATATAAAAGGAAGAATGGATTTTGCCTCTGCAACCCACTCTTTTGGAGGAGGAAGTCCATCTAAAAAAACCCCAAAATCTGAAGTAATGAACTATTATTTAAATGAAAACAATAATTAATTTTCCTAAAAAAATTTTTTCTGCCCTATTATTTTTTGTACTTCTTAAGTTCACTTCTGGCAATAAATGCAAACAAAACCTAAATCGCAATAGATTGTTCAGAGACTAAATGAGATTTCTCCTTAGATGATTGCAATGGGGAGTTTCATATTTTTCAGACATCTAGTTGGCAAAATAACAATCAACTTATTTAGCTCATATATAATACTTAGCACTGTGTTTTAGGCTGACTAGTCAATAAAGCCTCCGTTTCATAAAAACTGAAGAAACCATTAAAATGATATAAAGAGGAGAGATATGACATAAAAAAGCCTAAAAATCCTTCTTTGTTTTTCCTTCTGAGGGGAGTATATGCCACTGCATTCTTTAAACAGACAGAACATGAATCACTTTCCAGAAAGCTTCTCTTTATTGGATAAAGTATAAATAATGCCAGTGCCAAATCTTAAGGCAAAAGGAAAGTAAGAGTCACATTCTTCTTCAGAAATAGTACCTTCTTCCTAATGAAAGATATTGAATTTACCAGCTAAATGTCAAAGAACAGAGAAAGAAGATTTACCATTAAAATCTCCAGACAAAAAGGACATTTTCATCATTCATTTGAGCAAAAGGGTTTTATTGTTTTTTTAAATTCTGGCTTTTGTAGAGGAGAGTACTTTTATTTATATATCACTATAGCGGTCAATATAGTAGGAAAAGGAACAAAAATCAACTGTTCAGTGTCATGAAAATAACTGTTCCATAGTTCTTTTCTGTTCTCAGTAGAGAACAAAAAACGAAAGGAAGACCGAATAAATGGCAACCCACAATATTGTTGAGTATTTCAGTTCAAGAGATGGGTTGGAAGCTACCAAGTAAAAAACTTACACTTGATTTCAGAGTGTAAATAGCCTCACCTTGCTCATTTTTGTGCACTGATGGTGTCCTGAATAATTGTCCACTTGTATATAATACTGTCTTTTTTGACATATCTCTCCATGCACAACTGTAAGGGATATAAAGTGATTTCCCCTCATATACACAAAAATTATAACTCTAGGAACCTTTTGATATCTGTAACTTTGACAAGAACACTTATATGCACATTATAAATGTGTAGATCTTAGATCTATTTGTATCTATCCTTAACTCAAAAAAATAGTTTGGCCATTTATTTCTGTGAATCAGTGAAAACCAGTATAAAGCTTTAACTTCCATAAGAAGATCCAGATATTAGAAAATGGAGTCCCCACCACTAAATGGCCTTTTGACATTATAACTGAGGCTTGCAGAGTGACAATACCACTTCCACTTCTGGATGTGAAGTTTAAGCCCTAAGGAAAAAGGTAAAGGTGAATTTGATATTGTTCTGGTGGCTTCAAGTTTCACAGACCACAAACTAGCACTCCAATACCTAATCTTTGCCCAAAGCAGCTCTGAACAGTAGCAGTGGGAACACTCCTAAAGCTGGTGGGTAGATCTGAAAAAACCACCTCAAGACCGTGTCATCTATTATCTATCAAATTCAGAAGTGTTAAATCCAACTACAATTCTAAACATAAAACCAGAAAATCCAAAAGTTTTGTGATGTTCAACCTCATTATTGAGAGGAAAGGTTTAAAACTGGTAAGGGGAAGGGAATAGTCTCGCTGAAACTAACCTTGCAGCTGGGAATGCTAAAAATTGCTATAAAAAAATGTCAGTGTGGGAAAACTCAGGTTTTTTATGCTAATGTGATTTATCCTCTGCCTGTTTTGAGGAGCAGAATTCTTGTAGAGAAATGACACATTCTCACAGACATGTGGAAGCCTTTTGTTATCTTGGGGCAGGCAGTGAGGTCTCCCTCTCCCCAGTGCTTGGTGCTGGGAACTAAGCCTAACAGAGCCTGTGTCCCCATGTGTCTCTGCTGCCCAGCGTTGCTAGCAAGGTAATGAAATAAATCTACTCCTCACATTTTAGCTCTGGCTTGATGGTTGCCTTGGCTACCTCCATGTGCTGATTCACACACTCACACTCTTCCCTCTTATTATGAAGCCAAAATTATAAAAATCTGAACAGCACTGTCATTCTATTGCTCATCTTTTCAGGTATATTTCTACAGGAAAGCAAGTTGAAGCTTTTCAATGCATCATGAAAGTGCAAAATAAATTCTAGAACCCCCCCCTTTTTTCCCCTACAGATTTAAGTTAATTATGTTTAAGGCTGAGTTGATTCTTACTCCTATTTTGTCAAAAGACACTTTCTCTAAAACTGTTATCTCTAAAACTGTCCTTCCTGCTGGTTTTCAGAATCTGCCCTGGTCAACATTTTGGTATATCAGATTTTCTAGGAATATTATTGAGAAGTGTAAATTTGCTTGCATTGCCATTTTTATCTGGGTTGTATTAAAATTTGCTCAACACAAGAAAGACATGGATTTCTTGGAATAAGTCCAGAGAAGGCCACAAAGATGATCAGAGGGCTGGAGTACCTGTCCTATGAAAACAGGCTGGGAGAGTTGGTGCTGATCATCTAGAAGATAAACCTCCTCAGAGACTTTATTGTCCTTCCACTTTCTAAAGGGCCCCTACAGGAAAGCTGGAGAGGGTCTTTTTACAAGGACAAGGGAAAATGGCTTTAAGCTGAAAGAGAGTAGATTTAGATTACATATCAGGCAGAAATTCTTTACTGTAAGGGCGGGTGAGGCACTGAAACGGGTTTCGCAGAGAAGCTGTGGATGCCAGAACTCTGGAAGTAGTCAACCCAGTTTGCATGAGGTCTTGAGCAACCTTGCATCTAGTAGAAGATGTCACTTCCCATTGCAAGGAGGTTGGAACTCCAGGATCTTCAAGGCCCCTTCCAATCCATTCTGTGATTCTATGAAAAAAACTCAATTTCAGCTGCTGAATACAACAGCTGAACTTACCACAATCTTTGGCCTGGCTAGAAACACTAAAATCTTGAAAACCTGCTGAATACATTGAGCTACAAGGGTAAAACCAAACTCTAAGATAAAAAGAACTCCATACTTCAAATCACCTAGAGTGATAAGGCTGAGGAAATCTAAAGTTTGGATGATTTTTCTCTTTGGTGCATTCTATAACTGTTCATTGAGTTTTGCTGCTAAAAAGAAGTAACATGTTTTTTTAATACCTAGCGGTGCTCTATGAATTGCTTCAGAATCTGTACTTTTGTCCTGAAAGGAAGACTCAGCAACTTAATTTACATCCTAGGTACACTGCAGACACAGATAACTCTCTTGGCCAGGACTTTATCCTTTATCTTTAACAACTACAATTATTTTAGAAAACTAAAGGTACTCCACTTAAGTGACAATTTTGAGAAGTGAAGGGAAAAAATAAAAAGATTAGATCTATTAGTGTGGTGGTTTGACCAGGAAGGAGTGGGAATTCTGGGAAGCTGTGGTCAAACCAATGAAAGTTTTGGGTTTGAGACTGGCACCTAGTGTAGCCAGTGGGGTTTGGACACACCTCCGAGAATACACAGGGGTTAAAAAGCAGGGCACTGCCCTTGGCACTCTCTCTTGGGACGTCGCTGTGAAGAGGTCAGATCTCTTCCCCCGTCCAGCCTTGCTGCTGGGCGGGGGAGGGGCAGCCATGCGGTAGGCCCGGGGCCTGGACAGAGATGGGGGTGAGAAAGCTCTCAAGGATGGAAGGGTGGGGGAGCCCCAAGAGACATCGGGCAGCCATTCCCCCCCCCCAGGAGGGAGAGAGAGGAGAGCCGGCGTCTGAATGTGATAGCAGCCGCCCAGGAGGAGAAAGGGGAGGGAAGAGTGCAGCCTGGCCGGTGGAGCAGCAGCACCTGTGGGAGTACCAGCATTCTACCAGCATTCTGAGATAGACAGAGACTGAAAACTTTTAACCCTTTCTTTCATGATTGGGGCCTTGCAAAAATGCTAATCCTCCTCGAAGCTGAATAAGAAGGGAGATAAGAGATGAGATGAGACAAGGACCTGGCCCGAAGAACGTGGAGATGATTGGATGGGGAGAGATGATTTGGAGTGGCCTTTTGGCTGGACTTTTCTTGTGGCCATGGACTCAGTTGTTCCTGTGACACAGACTGCATTTAGGGGGAGGCAGTGCCTCAAAACCAGGAGGGTTCATTCGTGAGGACCCCCCGGCCCCAGGGGGTTGGAAAAATATGGGGGGGACAGATGTCCCAAAGCAGAGACTGTGCCTTTTTGGAGTGAGACAAGGCATCCTTGAAAGACAACCCTAAAAGCAGCTCTGGTCCATGCCGTCAGTGGTGAGAGCACTGGGCATGGAAGGAAGATGTCACAAGCGGCAAAAGGACTTTTTCCGGGCGGTGCCGAAGTGACAAGGAAGCACACGAGGTTTCAGTGTGTTTCCAGGAGAAGCCTATGGAACAAGAAGGACTCCTTTCCTCTTCATGAACTGCAGTTTGAGTATACTAAAGTGTGGGGCCAAGGCTGGGCAGTTGATTTGGGAGAATGTATCGGATTGGGAAAGTCAGGGAGTGGGGAGGAGGAAAGTTTTTTTGTAAGGTTTTCAATTTCTTTTTTTCTTTTCCTTATAGTCTTTCCCTATTTTCCTGTAGTTTAAGTAATAAAGTGTTCTTTATGTTTAAGTTAGAGCCTGTTTTGCTTATTCCTGGTCACATCTCACAGCAGACACCAGGGTGAGGCATTTTCATGGGGGGGCACTGGCTCTGTGCCAGGCTCAAACCATGACAATTAGTAACTATCAGAGCTAACAGGTCATATAACCACTAACTTTGACTGAAGACACAGCAAATCTGTAAATTTTTATTTGCTGGTTAGGATACCCAGCAAATGAAAAAACAGAAAAAGCTGTATCAGCCTTAAGCATGCTACAGGCATTTTGCCACTTGTTATCTCACCTTGAATTTTTATAAGAAGAAGTATTTCTGAGATATAGTGAATGAGATTTGCTGCTTATTATCACTGGGTCATATTTATGTGCCCCCCGGGCACAGAGTGTTTATCTATTTCTTATATTTGCAAGTCATCACAGCTGAAATCAAGAATGCGGCTGCACTTGTCCAGCTGCAACATTCTACTCCTCTGGCAAAATGAGGATGTCTCAAGAGACAGTAATCATTTATGACACTGTTTACATCTTTCATTTCTAGGGGCTATCTAATCATGCCTTCCAAGTAGAGTCTCTTGAGTGACAGGTTTGAGAACTTCCCCAGGTGAGCAGACAAATAACATCAGTAAGATACTAGCAAAAAAAGTTGAAAATGCCTCTCCTGGTTAAAGTATGAAATCCAAATATCTTCTCAGTTCATCTGGAACAATCAGGACAGCGTGAAAGGCCTGACACAGATCATGACAGATATTTTTACTGCTGAGATCCAGGAAACTGTAAAGTCTACGTACTTTCCTTTGGCAACAAAGCATCATTATGACTACATGTGATCTACTCCTGCTACTCTCCCAGGAGAGCTAAATGATGGTTGTCTACAGGCATCCATAGTGCTTTCTGAAGCTTCAAGAAATAATGTAAAAATATAGCATGTGGTGAACCTTTTAGACCTTGTGAGTTACATTTGACAATATTTCAGGCATTTTGGAACTGTTCTTCAATGAAAAATATCAGGGGAAAAAATAAAAACAAATTTATGAAAACTCACATTTTTTTGCCTACTACACTGCACACAGTTTTCCCATCTTTCACCCTTGTCCTGTCATTCTGAATATTTTTATTCCACTATTAATAATATACAGAACCATTCTGTGACATTTTTTCCACACATTACATTCCTCTAATGGTAATACCTTAGTGTATTTAGTATAAAATCTCGATAATCTTTATCTATAAAATAAAGCGGTTTAATCACTATGTATAGTCTTTGCATATATGAACATACTTACATTTAGAAGGATTGCTGGACCTGTTTTTTATATTTTACTCACTGAAATAACCAGAAATACTTTTGTTTGTCAGTAGAATGTCTTTCTTTTTTTTTTGTTAAGCATGTCCATGAATACAACAATATAAACAAAGACAACAATCTGAATGATGATGAGTATCACATTTTGGTGTGCACTGTGCAGTTCTGGAGTGCTCAGAGAACTGTGCTATTTAGCTTATTGACTGTTTCCCTTTAATTAAGGTATGCTCTAAAATGACCTTAAATGGACCATAAATTCCTGACTTTCTCCAGTGTCTATTACAGTTACATTAACTATTATACAGTTCTGTGTTTTAGACTGTTTACATTTGCTAGGAAGTTTTCTCTATGTAGATTCACAAATGGTTTCAATTTGAAGACTTTTAACACAGACTTTTTCTGATTCCTTCCTCTTTTTTTTTTTTTTTTGTCTGATTCTCTTTCATAAACTGTCATGAAGGAAGAAAGTGGGAAGGGCATTTAAAGAAGATTCAAGACATGAGAATATTTCTCTTTAAGAGGAAACTCTAAAATGTTGCTATTTTTATATGCAGCTCTTTTTAGCTATTGCTCCTGGGGCATATTTTCAATTACTGTTGTGAAGGCAAACTTACATCACTGTAAAAAGGTTATGAACCAATACTGGCATCCATGAAACACTTGGACATTCCAGTTATCCATGTTTGACTGACAGGGAAGGCTAAGCATGCATCCCTGGTTGACCTGTGCACAGCTTTTTTTGCAGACATTACAGGAGGCTGACATTTGCATATGCAAACCCTTAATGAATTAGCGGAGGAAACCGGTGTACAGAAGGCTAATTGAGGAACAGCTCCTTTTACACAAAACTTTCCTCCTAGGAGAGTCAATGCTTTCTGTCAAATTTTAACTCAGAACGGATATGAACTTATAAACAGTTCCAGATGGCTGAAAACAGAATTGAAAGGAAGAGTAAAGGTAAAAATACAACTGTATGGCTTGCAGTCCATGATGTAGTTCACAATTTCATTCAGCTCAGGCCATGATGACACAAAATGATGTACAGTGCATTATGAAGAGTCCATCTGCTTCTTGGTCAAGTTTTACAACCTGTGCTAAGCCCTTCATTGCTAAGGACAAGATTAAGACAACCCAACAGCTTTAAAATTATTCATGATGTATTGCCTGCTTTAACATTAACCTAAAATCCTACTTCTAATGGAAAAGTTAACATTAGAATTACACTGGAATAGAAAATAAATTTTTAATCTAAAGAGAAAATAAATTTTTAATTTAAAGATGAGGCACAGAGAGATACCATCTAGCAAGACAGAATTTTTTCCAAATAAGCTTACTTTATTTCAGTCTAGACTGTAATAAAGAAAGTTAAGGAAAAAAAGGGACAGACCATCTTGTAGGTCTGAGACTATCTGTTTATGTAACTTTTAATAGAAGATAATGAAATAAATATCCCCTGGTTGATTTGAAAGAAAAATAATTAATTTATTTAATAGTATGCAGAGTCAACCCATATGTTTTATTACCTTTCTGTAGCGACTTTAACATGTCACTAGCCTAGAGGAACTAGACTAAATAAGTGCACAGTAGACATCTTCTTACGCAAATGAGAGAAGGAAAAAAAAAGGCAACTAATGCAGCAATAAACATTAACACATTTGATTAACGCTTTGTCCCGAAGGCATCACGGACAAACATGCACATGATGAAGTTCTAAAGCAGCTCTCTGCACTAAAGATTTCTTATAATATTTATGACATGTCTGTCTTGGAGATATTTAATGATAGTGTAGTCCCTGATGGTCTGCTTTATGTCCAAAAATGATTGCTGCATCTTTAAGATGGGTGTGGAGGGAGCTTTGGGGCTCTGCAGCAGCCATTTGTCCCTGGCATTTTGGGGTTTTTTTCTGGCATGTGTGTGTGAGGGTTCTGACATTTCAATAATTAGCATTTGCCTTTTTCCCCTGCTGTGCGGGTAGTAGTCTATTTGTCAATAAACAATTGGGATTTTTTTTTTCACTTTCATCCACTAGTATTCATTCCTTATTGGTTGAAAGGGACTGTTGGAACTCTTTTACAGGAAACATTCATTCCAGAGTGCTTTTCTCCTAAATTTGTCTCTAAACTGAAACAATTTCTTATAAGAAAGGAAAAAAAAATTGTAGAAAATCTAATAATTTGCATTCACACAGTAACTCACATAATTTAAATATCACTTTTATCCCTCTTCCTTACCAATACCTGTTTGAACTTTTCTGTATGACCTTAGCTGGCCCAGTTTTTGGTACTCAAGAGAAATGAATCATCATGAGTTCCTTGAACAGACAAAAAAAAAAAAAAAAAGAGGCAGCAATTTTATATTCTGGATCAATTTTCAGCATTGTTTGGAGTTCTTTAATATTTCCATTAATGAGTGGAAGAATCAAAATTCCTCCCAAGTCATGATATTGAGGCTGAACAACTCTGTGTCTCAGGTGCTGTGGTTTGTAGAAAAATGGAAGCAATTTTACCGCTTATATATAAAGTTGAAGCTCATCAGGATGAAATAATCTAAACCAGTTAAAAATGCTATAGACCTAAATAGGCAACCTGAAAAAATGTACAAGAAATCTCAGTCCTTTTCCAAGCAGTTGTGTTCATCCAATATTTCTGTAATTTAGCAGCCTGACAATTTTCTTAGTTTTCCCAAGCATGATGTAAATGTATTCCTTTTCCTTATCTGCTTAAGTTCTTCCATCACGCCTATCACTGTGAGAAAAACTGTGATGTAAAAAAACAATACAAACAACACAGAGCACCGCAAAATCAACCACATGTATCTGTGACCAAGGCAGAAAGCCTGACCGCAGATCTGCTCCTGATAAAGACTAACAATGTGTGTCAAAATATTGCCACCTTGGGTGCAATTCAGCTGCAGCTTACAAACTCCAATGCTGGATTATAAATAATATAAATACAGACTTGTAGTCGTGCTTGAGAGGCCCTGGGGTATCACCTGAGCCAGCCACAGATACAACAGAGGTGCAATGTGAGCACCAAGGCTTTCTGGACTGGCAGCTGGAGAGCAGCTATGATGTTCCAGGAAATTGAATATTTGCATGGCTGACCAACATACTTAGTGGAGACATCTTACATATATTGTATATGTGTGTAATTTTATACATATGTTTAGGTATACGTTTTAAATATATATACAATTTTATAGAGATACCTAAGTATTTTACCTTTCCTTTCCATTAGTCATTTTATCTAAGTCAAACAAGCTTGAATGATTGGTTTGAATGGAATAAGGGAAAGCAAAAAAAATTAGCAGTTGAAAATAAATACTGTTCAGTACTGTCATAAAAATTTCAATGAATAAAATATTTGCTGCTCTTTTACAGCATGTATGGTAATTTCATTTGGCATATGAACCACTGAGGCATACAAATATTGAAGGATGATTTTTCAAAGAACTTACTGCATTGGCAGTTCTGTAACAATATTACAAGGCAAGAGGTCTTCAGAAAGTAATATGCTGAGATAGCATTTTTGTGCCAAGGCATTTTAATACAATTATGTTTGTGTAGCTGCTGTGATGTCTTCAGAACCAGACTGTATAGTTTAGAATACTTCTTTAATGTCTCTTGATTTCATGCTTGTATTTCTTCTGATCAATCCTTTGTAATCTCAAAACATGTCCCCTTCCACTTAATGGGTTTTACTTTTTGATTTAGGAAAGTATGTCTAAGTATATATATGTAGTGGGCAAGAAATGTATATTGTATGTGTGTGTGTGCATTTATACATTTTAAAAGTAGGGAAAATTATGTCTAAAGATTGAATTCTGATACCAAATTGCTTCTTTTTCTTTCTGATGAACAAAATTTACTTTGAGAAAGCGATCCACCAATCTGCTGTAACATGAAAGGAAACCCAGGCCTTTTAAGACATTTTCATTCTTTTCAAGGATTTGCTTGCTGTATATCTAGTTATGCTGTCCCTTTACAACTTACAAAAGGAATCTGATAATCAGTATTATAGATTTAGTAATTTCAAACATGTAGCACATTTCTTTACTGTGTAGCTGAATTACAGCTGCTGACACAGCTTCAGTGACAATTTGTCTTGAATGTGGTCAAAACTTATCAAAAGTCTTTGCTTTATGCCAAGCTTTTCAATAAACTGCCAAGTTTAGACAATGCTGATAATAGCCAGTCCACTGGGACAGATATTATATTTTACTCTTATCCTCCAAAATAAAATACAAGCCTGCTTAGGTTAGCAGTAAGATAAAGCTGTAAAACATCTGGACTTGGGCATAAAAGCCCAATAGCCCACTTGACCACTGGGCTAGTGCACAAAGGAAAGAGTGACTCAGAATCTGGCCCTGCATCGGAATCACAGTCAGCCCCAAAACCTTGCATGAGGTCCCCTGCTGCATTATTTTTCTTACCTAGGTCACTGTACCTGGCAAAAGTGACATACCATTTTATTACTTTTCAAAAATCCATGCTTCACAGAAAAATACACCAACTTTTCTAAAACCTCTACAAGATGTGTGGAAGCTACAGAACAAATTTAATGAATAGTCAAGCCCTGATAATTAAAAAAAAAAGCTACAAATCATCTCAGGTCTTTTGAACTCTCTTGGTTATGCATAACAGTAATTATTTTGCGATCTAATTAGATATTCAAAGACATGATTTTCATTAAAAAAGTAAACAATATTGAGTTTACAGAACAAACACACTTTTAACTGTTATCATTAGCACATTTAGCCTTTCTCTTTAAAAGTCAGTTACTTGTAGAGCTACTTTTGTCACTAAGTCACTCCTTCCAGTAGCAAAATTTTTCCCTTTCTCTTCTACATTTTATGACTGAAAAAAGTTAGAATAAAGCAAAATCATTTTCAGAATATGAGCTTTGAGACCATTTATAAAACAGCTTTGTCTTAGAATTGCCAAAACTTCTTCAATCTAACATACTGTGAGCACTGCAGTATATTCTACAATTATTCTGATTTAATGTCTTTCTAGAGATATTCAAGACCATGTTTGTCTTTTTCAGCTTACAAGCATCAGCAGAGACTCTTTGATAAGCTTTTATCATAACCCCTTTTCCACTCCATTATGTGTGTGCCAGTGTCCTTTTTTTCCAAAAGCAATCACTGTTACTCAAACAGATGACCCCTAATTTCATTATCTTGCAATTTATGTATTAAACAGGCTATGTAATTTTCTATAATTACAGCAAATTTGAGTTGCTGAGGTGTGTTCATATGGTTTTGTTACGATTTCATTTTCAGATTAATGGGTTTGTGCTATACAAACCTCTGATGCTTTCCTAATTAAAACCTTTTCAGGTAAAATATGCCTCATTACGCTTATAACAAACACATTGATCCATCAGGATTACCTGATAGTCCAATGTTCCTCGACAACAAACAATTCATCTAGAGTATTTTTAAAGTATTAATATGGAACATTACAACTGAGGTTTACAAATTACATTTAAAAACACAATATGCAGTAATTGAATCAGTACAATATGAGCTGAAACAATTTTCAGGGGTTATTCTCATAGCTGTTTTGACCAAAAAAAAGCTTGTTTGCAGCTGGGCAGTCAATGCACGCTAACAAGATGATGCCAGCTGAGATGGCTGAATTGACAATAAGTAGGTTAAGCACAACTGCTACTAATTCTCTGAAAGTAGAGAAATGAGTACTAATGCTTTGGTAAAACATGGAAATATTTTCCATGTTATTTATTACAATGGTTTATTTTTCTGCCTTATAGGCAGCATGCAGCTTAGAGAGACAGAAACGTTGTGGGTGGTTTTGAGCCCAGGGAGCTCAGAGCATTTCTAATCCACGTGACTGGCATCCTTCTTTTACTGAGGAACCAGTCGCTGAGTTAATACAAGGAATCAGCAAGAAAAAGAGAGCAGATTTGAGAGACCTGGTTTCATGTCCTGGAGACTCCTTGGTAAAACCCAACTCCCTCCGAGGTCCCTGCAGGACCAGAGGCATTTGCGGGCTCTGGGTGTCCCACAAGAAGAGCAGAGGAATCAGCACATGGAAATGGTCTGGTGTGGTGGCTGCTGAAGTATGTTTGTAAACCTACCCAGCAAGCATGACTGAGAGATTCCAAGAGCAGAGAACCAGTCTACAGCTTTCCTTCCGAGGCAGGGAAAAAGCTGCCAACCAAATTATAACAAGCTCTTCACCGAGGGAAACTTGCAAGGGAAGCAGCATTGAATACAAGAATGTCATGCCACACATCACATATACAGATATAATTTTTACTGTATCTCTTTTTTTTTTTCTTTAAAATTTACCTATCATTTACAGACATTTGAAAAACTCATGGCTTACTGCCATTAAGAGTTTGAGCTTGTGAGGCAATCCATGTTTCCTTGTCACTGGAAATCTACTTTGGTTATTAGTGACCTCTCCCCTGGCATCAACTGTACCGTCTGCTATGAAAACACATCACAGCATCTAGCAACTGCTTGGAATGGGCAGGGATATGCACAGAACAGTTGCAATCTCATTTATTCCAGAAAATATTTATTCCAGAGAGGATCACAATATGTTACTTTCCTATTAAAATATATATTGCTCTCACAGTCTGAATAATAACTTATCAATTTCTTTGTACCTTCGTATTTGTTAATAATATGTTTAAACAGAATAATGGAGATAAATATCTTTCATTTTCTACCTCATTTTCCCTTCAGAATACTCAGGCAACCTGCAGCTTTCTTTTTGCTACTAATTCTTGACACACTGTAATCTGATTATAAAACTTGAGCAGGGAAATCATTTAAACATTAAACAGAAACTTAGAAGAAATTTTAAAACTGCACAGATGGACAACCATTGAGAGTGAAATTGCACCCAGATTCACTGGCCTCACCCTCAGATTCACCCTACCAAGTGCACGTTCACATTAGAAACAACCTTTCATTTGAAGTCATTGTCTAACCCAAGACTGCACAGAAACCTCTGACAGCAAGATGAACTTGCATTGGCTAATTCATTTCTTGTATTCCACAGCTGAAATTTGTCCATCTGGTAGTTGTCTTTTGCATATTTTGGGGACCTGCTTTTTCCATCTGTGTTTTTACAGCACCAAATAAAATTGGATCGTGATGCTCAGTTCATGCTATTAAACACTCTGAAAATACAGATACAAATTTAGTATATTAAATACTCTTAGAGAATGAGGTCAAGTTTCCCAATGGGTTTTAAAAAAGGAAGAAAGGGAGTTCTGTGGGTAACAATTTCCACAAAACAACATTTTTGAACAAGCATTTGAACGAACACTTCCTGAACAAGGAAAGAAACCTCCTTAGCTACCTTGAAATACTAAATGCATTTTGACCTAAATTATCCAATCTGCCAGAATTTAAGAGAGATGAGAACTCCAAAGCAAAGGTAAAAGGGAAAAGATGATACCTACACTTTAGGCATTGACACTGTGAGATTTTTTGCATCCCAGCACACATCTTCCTCCTTCTGAGCCCTCATAAAACAGAGTTTGAACATCATGGTTTGGGGAGATTCCAACGTGATTTAATGTGATATGAGAACAAATGGACATTACACATATCCTCACTTCTATACTTTTTTCAGGCAGGCACTTCCCAAAGTCATCAACATTGCAGTGCTGGAAAGAAGATGCAGAATCAGGGTCTAATATGAAGGGTTTTATTGGGCCTTACTAAAGCCTGTAATTTATGATACCAGCCTCCAGGATATGAAATGTTTACCTGGCCTTTCCTCCTCTGATGTCAGGGAAAAAGTATCTGGATGGATTTTAAATTGTATTACTCAAAATAAAGTAAAATGGAAACACGAAAACAACCTTAGATAAATTGCCTCAATGACCAGTTAAACTTGACAACATAGCAAGTACTTTACAGCTGGATTTGGTTCTATGACCCATTGCCTCTTGAGAGCATCTTTCTTTTTCTCTATTTTCTAAATTACAAATGTACATTTTGACTTTTACAGGAAAAAAAAATTAAAAATTAAAAATCTCCAAGATTGGCACCATTGTTTCCAAAGAGCCTTCCTGTCTTATATTTGTATTCTCAGAAGGCTGTTTTCCTCCCTGCTTTGTTTTTATGTTTTTTTGCAAATAAAAATGTATAATTATATAAAAATTACATTAAAATCTCTTATTCTTTATACATCCATATTTTCCTTTTAAATACACCAATATATGACTGCTTCAAAAGCACATTAATTAATTATTTCATTAAGGCTTCACTGTACTTATATTAACTTATCTGAACATCTGCATTAACTGAAGCAAGCTACAGCTACGTCCCCTTAATATTAAAAGCAAAGCAGCAGCTCATCTTACGAGGCAGCAAATTAAAGCTGTTTCAGCCCTTCCCAGTTTATGATTTTTAGAGCAGGTACTCTCCCTGACAGTCCACTCCATGTTTACTGTTGTGCTCTGGAAAATACACATATACCTTCACTTACTGTCTCCTTGATCCATGGCTAATTGTATCTATCCATCCTGTTGCCTGTTGCAATCATCTTTTAGTGAACCAACTTTCTCAGGAACCCTCATTGCATGAAATATGTTTTTAGAATTCTATGCTGAAAGTTTCTTTTTCTCATTTTTATCCATTTTTGACACATCACTCTCCACATACATCAGGCCTTCTTTAACTCTTAAGAATACACTAGAGTACTTATGAATAAGCACTCTAATACTTAAGAGCCTTAGAAGGATTATGATTATTTTGTTGGTCCTGCAGTGGCAACTATAAAACATATCAAGATGCCTAACTACTGAGGAAAACTTTGAAAACGATTTTTTACCAACCTTTCTGAAGTTAGCTGCACATGTCCTCTACAGAAAAAATACAATGCAATTAGATCCTCAGTAAGACACTTGATTTTCATGTGTGGTACGTATATATTATTCCCATAGTGTTTTGACAAATAATTATTCAGAGTATTTCAGAATTCAGGAATATAAGGTACTTTGCCTTACTCTTTTTTCATTGTTCAGGATGGGCTGAAAAAAAATACTTTTAAAGGTCTATGACTGCAAGCTGGCCTTTGCTGTAATCTTATTTCACTTTTATGTTTTAATCAATACTGAATATTAAATAAAAATTTAATAGTATTTTTAAGAATTATTTAAATCTACAACTGCTACCACAATGAATGTATTTAAAAGTTTGTTAACAAACATTTTGAGTTAAAGGATGTCCTGTATTTTCCACATTATAACTGAGGTACTTGATTTAAAGCAAAAGACATATAGAGAGATCTTTTCCCAAAATTCAGTCCCAAGAAAGAGATTGCTAGTTGCTCCATGTTCTATAAAATTCATGTCCCTTTACCTTTTCTCTTCTTAAAACACATTTTATATCTTCCAGAAAGCAGATTTTCACTTTTGTTGCCCAAGGGCATACTAGAGTTGTTACTGACCAATTGCTGCTTTCCCACTGTCTGCTCCTCATTAAGTACCCACAGGGACATCTCGTTTGTCTAATTTAAAAAGACCTCTGTTCCCAGAGAAAACTGAGAAATACAGTTTCAAAATTCTGTAGCCTTTTCAGTACAGCCCTCAGGTCTGACCTTCTTCCTAAATAATTACTGTGGTATCTTCTTCTGCATCATGTAGATAAGGAGTTCCCTCTTAAATTCAGCAAAAAAGCAAACACAGGTAACAAAGGTCACTTCCACCTGAAGAACCAAAAGACAGTAGAAAACCTTGACACAGTTGAGCATAGCAACATAAGCCACTCTCTTTAGCCCTATAAACTGTTTCCAACAATGTCCAAAATCAAACTATATGGGTCAGGTAAGCACACAGAGACTCACCTGTAACAGTCAGCCCTCATGTTTCTGCAGCACACAGGTTTCCCAATTCTGGTATGACACCTCTGCATTTAGAAACTCTTGATGGAATACATTTCATAAGATTTTTAATGAAATTGGCCCTTGCAGTCTTGCACAGTTCTGGTATCCATAATGGCCTATGCCAAACAGTTTTACAGTTTATAAGAGCAACAAAAAGCAAGCCCTTTCTCAGTTTCTGTTGATGCTCTCTTTGATTTTTTTTTTTTAATCTTTAACTTTCTCACTGACACCCTCTTTTGTCAGTGAAGTCGATGGGATCTCCCTTTCTCCAGTCCTGGAGGACAGATGACTGGGATTGTAGATGTGGCTCCTTTGCTCTATCCACTGCACTTTGATGGGTTACCACCAGACCTTGAGCCACTGCCCTTCTCAGGACACATCTCAAGGCAGGCAATGCAGCACTGACCATTCCACTAAGAAAACAGCACTTTGCTGAGCTGCAGTTAGGAATTCCCTTTATTTCAGGGACTTCAAGAACCATCCATGAGGCAGTCATTGCACCTAAGCACACAGGACACAGATGCCACTTCTGCACCAGCAACACAGTCATCCTGCTCAAACTCAGCGGGCACACAAAGGCTCCCTGTATCCCTTGGCTAGAGAACAAAGATCTCTTCCTGATGAAGACAGCTGTGGAAACTGAGAGATGGCTGTGGGGGAACTCAGAGAAAATAAAAACAGGCTGATAAAGGTTCTCCCTTTTACTGATCACATTGAACTGCTGTGCTGTCTTGCATCACATTACAGCTTGGACAAGGAACCCAAATTATTTCCGGTTTTGACATACAATCACTAAAAAAATATATTGAATCTTTTGCTTTCCCTAATTCCTTTCACATTATAAATTTTTACATTAAAAGATTAAATTCCTTTCCTTATTTTTCAAAATTATGTCTGTAATTTTAAACACCTTCTAACACCATTCACAAACACACATGAAGATGTTCTTGTGAGATTCAGAAGCTGGGGAGCAGACCCAAATAGTTTTTGAAAAGGTCATGCTACTTCCTCTGGCAAATGTACAGCTGATTATTAGTTTATTGCACCAAGCACATAACTTACATGATACAAACTATTCCCAGTGCATTTGTATAGCTTTATCTTAAAATTATACTGAGACCCATTTCTCCCCACCTACCTGAAAAGAAAACAGAACCTATTCTCAGGTCTTGCAAAAATTACCATGTGAGCCATGATATTTTTTAGTTTTGTTTTTAACTTCTTATTTGTGCCAGGGTCATTAGAGCAAAACACAAAGGTGTTTTGCTTTAGTATATGAAAATCCTTTTGTCAGTGATCATTTGTACTTTTTAGACAAGCCAGTTCATAATCTGTATTCCCTTTGAAGAATTTATCTTCAATGCCTACTCACATTCTCCTCTCATTCAGTAATTTCTCAGCTTTCATGGTTTATAAACCACAGAGATCAAGTGATTCCAAAGGAGACTCTGTTTTTTCACCACACAGGGTGTTCCAGCTATGCTTTGGATTGTGATGACATTGCAGGTAGCACTTCGAAATCTCTTTGCTTCGTGATGCTTATGCTTCGAAAAAAATCAAAATAGTAATTCAACATTATTTCAGTGAATTAATTACTTTGCAATTCTTTGAGAACTCTTGCTTTTAATGCTTTGTATTAAAATATAGCAGCACTGACTGACACCTAACAAGAACACTACGTATACCACAGCAATGTAACAGCAGGATTCTTCCTGCTATTTTTTCAGTAAACAAATATGCAGGTTCCCCTTCCATATGCACCTGACAATAAAACATGATTGATCAGTCAGCTCTGTTGATTTTTCAGAGCTAACAACATCACATGTACCATTGCTAATGTTTTAATCAGTTGAAATAATTTATTTTTCTTTCAGCTGGTATCTCTCTGATATGGACCAGTTTCATCTGTGCTATTAAAAGAATAAAAGCATGTTTTAAAGAGAACTGTTAAAAACACATACTATTTGTTCAATGTTCGGGGTTCACTTAAATAACATGACAAAATATCTTCTCATTATAAACTGTGACACAAACATGCAGACTTCCAAATTCACTTAAAAAGACAGAATTTTTTTAATCTTCATAAAGCATAAGTGAATCATCTGACTGCACTTAAGCCGTTTTTAATTTTTGAAATATCTGCCATCATGAAAGCATTTATTTCCTTTTTGAGGTCAGTCACTTGAGCAGGTGGGAATACAAAAAAACCAGTTCTACTTCCAAAGAATAAAAGATTAATATTTCAATATTAAGATCTCATGATTCAATTAAATTGAAATTTACAAGCAACAAAAGAGACTCAGAAATTCTATTAAATCCATAGTATGAGAAAAAAAATCTCTAAGAATACTCTAACAGTAATGAAATAGCAGGACTGATGAAAACTGTTCTATTAGCCCAAGTGTGAAAATCAAACATAGGCATAATGTATGAAATAAGCTGAATGGACTTCATTTAGAATTCACTTTAATTACAGTTTTACACCAGGTCTTCGGGCTATGAGCTCCCTAATATGGAACTACCTCTTTCACCAATAATAAAGCTTCCTTATGAATAGCACAATAGGTAGATCTCCAATAAATGACAGAGGCATAGGCAGTTTTCCTTGGTTTTTTACTTCTGTTGAATGGCATGAACTAGCTATCAGAACAACTGTGGATATATTTGGGTATGAGGGTTGTTTCATCCCTAACCACACCACAGTTTTTATTGCATATAAAATATTGTGGGAAATAAAGAATCTTCTTTTCTTGCTCATTTCTTCATTTTTTTTTTTTTTTTTTTTACTTGGAAGAAATTTATTTCTGGCCTTACTCTTGATTTCAAATGGTGATCACCTGTGGAAGACCTACAGATTGTAACCTATACATTATTTTTAAAGAGGCTTTCAGTTGACTAGAGAAGCTAGAACAGAGAAGCTGTTAAAATTGGCAGATGGTAACAAAAAAAAATATTTGAGCAGAGTGTTTTGGTGCTCCCACAATCAATTATGTGGTCAGGAAACTATTGATCTCTCTGAATAGCCCACACCTGAATTAATAAACTTCTGCCACTTCACCCTTCCATGGGCGTGCTCTATGCCTATGATATAGCTAACACTCCTATGGATAGACTCCATATAA
Organism: Zonotrichia albicollis; assembly: GCF_047830755.1. Lineage (NCBI taxonomy): Eukaryota > Metazoa > Chordata > Aves > Passeriformes > Passerellidae > Zonotrichia > Zonotrichia albicollis. The sequence goes on along the minus strand of NC_133820.1, from coordinate 87,762,086 downwards.
ATACTGGAGCCAGGTGCACTTCTGTGGTACCTCTGGAAAAACAGCACTGAAGAGTCACATGTTGTTTGCATGCTGAAGGAACTACAGAATATCTGTCTTTTTCTCCTTCAGCACAGCAAGCTTCACCTTCTCTCTGCCCACTGGTGTGCGGTGGAGCTGGCAAAACTGCACAGCCAGACACTGCCAGGCTGAATTCTCTTCAATGCTGCACCAATGTAATAAATTTTGGGTTACTCCTTATTGTCTACCACTGAATTTCCTCCCATAGTTGAGAATTTGACTGTGAGACACCTGCTATACTTTAAACTTGTGGAAATTAGCAACTGGGCTTCAGACACAAGTGTGAAAACTGTATGACTGCATAAACCTTCTTTCAGAATTCTCTAAAATCAGGTTATCACCTTAAACCCACCAAGATTTTACTACAATGAAGCAACAAATGCATCATCAAGTTAGATTTCTGAAGGTGGCTGAAGCTTCTAACAAGCACAAAAAATACTGTTGCTACTAATATCTCAAGAGTATTGTGAAAGACTCCCTGCTTAGATATTGTTTTGATTTTTTTTTTTTGTTATTTGTAGTGAAAAAAAAGAATATATTAGCTAACTGAGGTGTAATTGCATCAGAGATTTATTCTGAACAGCTAAACAGTGCAGTGTTGATATTACTTAAAGATATGACTTTGGAAAAGCTTTAAGAACAAAGGTAAATTAGCCTTTGTGTGGCTTAAAAGAAAAATAAATGTAAGCCATAAATAAAATTTTTCCCATTAGTTTATTTTCCCTAGTCTTCAACATTACCAAAGTCCAGAATATGACACCTGTGGACATGATTTTATTTTTTTTGTCCCTCATAAGGCAGCTGGAAGAAAGATCTCTACAAACAACATTTATACACAGAAATAAAGTTTGCTTAACTAAACTCTTCTCTCAGTGGACCATAATTTACAAGTTCCTGTAAGTCTGAAGCTATATTTTGTATGTGTTGTACTCTTGGACCCACTTTGCTCTCATGCCTTTGCCAACATTGTGTGCTGAGAGATCTCACAGTCAAGGATAATACTTGTATAACCAGTATGATAAACAATAGCTTTTATTTGCAAGCTTCAAGCATAACTGGTAAATAAGATGAATAATCAGTGTAGAAATTAGTACAGAGAGAATGTTCAGCAGTGCAATGTGGGCAGTCAGTTACTTTTACATATGCAACTTCTGATTACTGCCTTAAAGACTAAATGTCTGGTCACAGATCTTTTTTTTTTTTGATGTGCATGCCCTTGCCAGGAGACACTGACCAAGGAGGTTTTAAAAAGACAGAACATTCCTTCAGGAGGTAGACCTAATGTCTCATTAGAGATTTCCTTGATTTCTTTTGTGTTTCTAGATTTTTAATACTTGGTTATTTTAAGAGGTCTTTGATGGAATAATGTAATTGCAATTAAATCCTCACTAGATGCATTGAGATCTGCTAATTGAACATTCTGAGTAAGAGCCCAATGTATTAAGTATTGTGATTCTAAAATTAGGAAAAAACAAGCACTGCTTAATTTTCATTGCAGTATGATGATAGCTTTGTCTTCAATTTCACAGCTAAAATCCTTTTCTACATTCTTAAACATTCTATGTTTAAGTTAGAGCCTGTTTTGCTTATTCCTGGTCACATCTCACAGCAGACACCAGGGTGAGGAATTTTCATGGGGGGCACTGGCTCTGTGCCAGGCTCAAACCATGACATTTTTTGGGCCCCTCACCTCCCATCTCTGTCCAGGCCCCGGGCCTACCGCATGGCTGGCCCTCCCCCGCCCAGCAGCAAGGCTGGACGGGGGAGAGATCTGTGGTGGTTTGACCAGGAAGGAGTGGGAATTCTGGGAAGCTGTGGTCAAACCAATGAAGGTTTTGGGTTTGAGACTGGCACCCGGTGTAGCCAGTGGGGTTTGGACACACCTCCGAGAATACACAGGGGTTAAAAGCAGGGCACTGCCCTTGGCAAGCTCTCTTGGGACGTCGCTGTGAAGAGGTCAGATCTCTCCCCCGTCCAGCCTTGCTGCTGGGCGGGGGAGGGCCAGCCATGCGGTAGGCCCGGGGCCTGGACAGAGATGGGAGGTGAGGGGCCTTCAAGGATGGAAGGGTGGAGGAGCCCCAAGAGACATCGAGACATCGGGCAGCCAGCCCCCCCCCCCCCCCCAGGAGGGAGAGAGAGGGAGAGTCAGCGGTGATAGCAGCCGGCCCAGGAAGAGAAAGGGGGGGGGAAAAGGGTGCAGCCCGGCCGGCCGCAGCAGCAGCACGTGTGGGAGTATCATCTCGTCCCAGGACAGACAAAGACTGAAAACTTTTAACCCTTTCTTTCATGATTGGGGCCTTGCAAAAATGCTAATCCTCCTCGAAGCTGAATAAGAAGGGAGATAAGAGATGAGATGAGACAAGGACCTGGCCCGAAGAACGTGGAGATGATTGGATGGGGAGAGATGATTTGGAGTGGCTTTTTGGCTGGACTTTTCTTGTGGCCATGGACTCAGTTGTTCCTGTGACACAGACTGCATTTAGGGGGAGGCAGTGGCTCAAAACCAGGAGGGTTCATTCGTGAGGACCCCCTGGCCCCAGGGGGTTGGAAAAATATGGGGGGGGACAGATGTCCCAAAGCAGAGACTGTGCCTTTTGGAGTGAGACAAGGCATCCTTGAAAGACAACCCTAAAAGCAGCTCTGGCCATGTCTCAGTGGTGAGAGCACTGGGCATGGAAGGAAGATGTCACAAGCGGCAAAAGGACTTCTTTTTCCGGGCGGTGCCGAAGTGACAAGGAAGCACACGAGGTTTCAGTGTGTTTCCAGGAGAAGCCTATGGAACAAGAAGGACTCCTTTCCTCTTCATGAACTGCAGTTTGAGTATACTAAAGTGTCGTGCCGGGCTGGGCAGTTGGTGTTTTAGGAGAATGTATCGGATTGGGAAAGTCAGGGAGTGGGGAGGAGGGAAGTTTTTTTTGTAAGGTTTTCAATTTCTTTTTTTTCTTTTCCTGTAGTTTAAGTAATAAAGTGTTCTTTATGTTTAAGTTAGAGCCTGTTTTGCTTATTCCTGGTCACATCTCACAGCAGACACCAGGGTGAGGAATTTTCATGGGGGGCACTGGCTCTGTGCCAGGCTCAAACCATGACAACTTCCAATCAACATCTGGTGTAACTGATTCCCCTAAAAAGTTTTGTGTAAAGATTTTTAATGAAGTAAACTAGTTGGTTCGTTAGTTAGTGGCTAAAAATACTTTGATATGGAACTTTGAGATGTCTTTACAAAATGAGAAGTTTTTATTTTTTTTTTTTTATGTCTTGGGGAAAACTGCTCACCAGTTTTGACCCATATTCATGAATTCTTTCACTGAGCTCAAACTGCTTATTTAAAAAAAAATTAAATTAAGCATCCCAAAAAGATAATTAATAATATCTGTAACAAAGCCAAATTATCTGTGGTTAAATAGCGTTCTGTTTCCATATGTTTTTATGGTATAGCAAAACCCAGAAGCACACCAGAACAAATTAATATTATTTTTTCTCAAATGAATAAAAGATATTTCTTTATCACTAAAGTTATGAGAATGCTTACCTGTTAAAATAAAAAAATAAACTCAAAAGTGTCTGATAAATAACAAGGTGTCTATAATAATTGTCATCATTTGCTAAAATGGGCATGTAACTTTCTGTACTTTTGTAAGAGTGTTCAAACAGCACTGTAATTCATAAATATATCTGTCTTAAATCCCTGTATAAAATTTCCTAGAACAGCAAATAAAATCATTAAAGAATCATATTGCACTTGTATCTTAAACTTCTACCCCACAGAAGTAAAGCCATACGAACCTGGACAGAGAGTTCTGGCACCATTATGAAAATAAAAATTCTCAGTAAAAAGGGATCTTAATCTCCAAAATATTGGAAAGCTGAGTCTATTTAAATAAATAAATATTTTAAGTTCTTCTCTTGAGTTATGAGAAAGATTTCTCTAAGGGCTCTAATCTCAAATATAACAACTAGTTGTTTAGAGGGGTTTTTTTTTTCCCCTTGATATTCCCTTATACAATCAATTAACTACTAAACACATATTTCCATAGCATCATTTAGAGATTTGTTTTTTTTAATAGTGATGAAAACTACTTATTTCATAACCCACCATTCTCTAGGGATGAGAAAGAATCTCTGAAGACAGCAGGCATGGCATTAAAATGACCCAGCTTATCTTCTTGGCCTCCTGAGATCTCTGCATGGCAATCTCTACCCAGCCCCTCTGTGCACATCTTGGCAGAATTGCTGACATCAGAAAAGACCAGGAGTGTGAAACACCTCTGCTCTCTAAATACTTAAGTATGAACTATTTGTTTCTGCTGACATTTTACTGCCCTCTTGCACAATGTAGTACCCTTTGTTTCATTTTTTTACAGTTGCAGCATTCTTGCTGCCTTTATTGGCTCAATTATTTGAAGTGATATGAAGTGATTTTTTTTTTTTAGCAGAAATAAGTTTACACTTCAGCCACAAGTCAATTACAGATATTAGAAAATTCAGGTGTGTGTGTTTGAAAATATCAATCCACTCTTGACCACGTTATTGCTCAGCTAAAAAGAAATGAACAGAAGGATGCCATTCATCAAGCAGTGATTAATTAACTGAGCATATCTGACTGCTCATATTGGCTGTATTTTCACGATAGGAGCACAGTTCAATTTAGTTTATTGTCACTCCCTTCCAGGAAGTTTCTCAGCTGCATGACGGCAATCCTCCTCCAGGCACTTAAAAGAAATAGAGTTAGCAAGCTGTTTATCCGAGATAACTTTCTGCAGCAGTGAGAGGAAACCATTACTGCTGACCAGTGGCAGGTCTTGCTTGTGTTTCTTGCCGTGCCTGGGTGGGCTTGCCAAGAGAGACTGGAAGGACTGTAACATATAATTCTGCTCTCAGTGGAAAAGCACAAACCATTCATTTCAGTATCCCAGCAGAGGGGAAAAGAGTGATGTAGAATTCGTGCATAATCTCAGAGTCACTAATTTCACTTATGCATAAACATGAGTACTAAAATAAGACAAGCGGGCTTGAAGGACAGTCTCCCCTAGGAATTTAAACTCTATGTTAATACGCAAATCTCAAGAACATCTCCACCCTAGATATTCTGTAATCAGAAACCAGTGCAAAAGCAAAATTTAACTTCCTTTCATAGAATCCCATGATAATTTAGTTTGGAAGGGAACATCAAAGATTTGCCCAACCACCTGCCCAAAGCAGTGTCAGCCACAACACTCCTGGACCTCAAGGGTCACTCTTTGTCCTCAGTATTAAGCAAGTGTTCAGTTCACTTCCTTGCACACGTGTCTGATGCATGTCCCAGGGAAGCAAACCCTCCTGGCCTCCAGCTGCTGATCCCAGAAAGACTCTGCCTCCTAAAAGTCAACAGCAACTTTCCTAAATGCCCAAGTGGAACCTACAGAACTGCAAAGTGCTGCACACAAACTCCAGTGCCTCTGGGCTGCAAGGTGTGTATAGAAACAGCATGCACAGAGCATCATGATCCTGTGCCCTTCTCTCATCTGAAAGACTGATAAAAGTGCAGAGAATAAATAAATAGATAAATATTCTTTGAGATAAGGACATAAGGTGTGGTGGTTTTTGTTTTTTATCAGAAGACTAACTTCTATTTGGCCAGACAAATTCAGTTTCTTCTGAGAAACTCATACCATAATAGCCAATACATAAATAATTATTAGAAGAGGATACTTTTATTAATTATTCTCATCACTTATTCCATTTTACTCCTTTTTTCTTCCTTATGTATATATTTTTTAACTATTACATTTATTACTAATTACATACAATGCATGGTAGTTTCATTATTGCAGGTCAATGCTTACTTCACTGGTTATAATTGCCTTCCTCATACAAAGGAGCGAACACGCTACTGAGATTCAAGCAAAGCATTTATTAATAGTGAGCTATTGTCCCAACTCTGCAAATTTGCCTTCATCTGCTGGCAGGATATAATCACCACATTTATTTTACAGAATCACAGAAACAGAGAATCATTTTAGGTTGGAAAAGGCCTCCAAGATCATGAAGTCTAACTGCTAACCCGGCACTTCCAGGAATATTTGTGAAGTGTTTCCAGTTAAGTATTATCTGTACCTTTTAATCTGGTGATGTTAGCATTATTTGTAACACTGGAAGCAGATTCACAGTGTAGACTGCAGTAGGGGTAGCAACAGAAGAAAAATCTGTGCCTTTGTTGTCAATCTAACTTGTCATTTAACCAAGACCCGTGCAAGCCTCTATGTGTTATCATAGGTGCCACGGACAGAGGTGGCTTTTTTTGAGTAAGGATATTTTTATAATTCTCAACATCTCTCCAGTGTAAGTGGGTCTGCACATGTTTTTGGAAAGGATTATGAAGAGTCAAGGAGACACCAGAGGAATTTTATAAACCACTGGATGCCTCAAACAACTGTGTCACCAGGAAAAGCAGAAGCAGGCTGTGATTGCAGCTGAACAGTCCCTCTGTCTCAACATGATCTCCACAGATTTCTGTCCCCAGCTCACATAAACATTCTCCCTGCATCATGGCCAAATTCTGAGCAGAAGGACCAATCCTCTTGACAAAAGGGTCTCGCTGTTTTTTCTAAGCACAGAAGTGATGGTGGAAAGGGTTGTCTCCACTGGCATTACCCCTAGGGACAACCAGGGAAAGACTGGAAGCAAAACAGCTGATTCTGAATTCTACATATAAATAATATTTCTTCCTCTCTTCTTTGTTTTTTTTCCAAATAGACAGTCACTAATGTTAAAATTAGATGGTTACCTGTACCCCGAAGTATAAAAGAACATGCACAAACATCTGAGAAATCTTAAGATTTTCAAAAATTTTCTTGAAAATTCTGAAAAATGTGGTTAAAAAATGCTTGGAAATCTTGGTTAGAATAATAACTGCTAGAGAAAAGAGAAATATGTTCTTAAATTTCACAATTATTTAATTACTTAATTTATATTTTTTACGATTTAAAAGCAAAAGAAGATTTTAATTTATCAAAGTATGAAAGAATGACCAACTTATTTTTATTTTTTTTCTCAATTATCATTCATAGGTAAATTCAGAATTTTCTAATCAACTAATTTTATAAAACATTTAAAACTGGGACCTTTTTTAACCATATCTGGTTAACTTTACACTGTAATTAGTAGCCCTATGTGGAAAAGGAAAACAATCACATTTTTCTCTAAGAATATTTGATTTAAGCAATTTGTGATCTATAACTATTCCCCATTTTTTATATCTTTCTATAACCATGTTATTCAATAGGCAGGGATCACTTATGTGTGCTTTTTGAAACCTGTGTTGCACTGCATTTTTCCCTAGAACAATAACAATATAAAACAGTTAGGAAAATTCATCACCATTTGTGCATATCTAGAATTAGTATTTAATTTCTCACATCATAATAATGCTAACATTTTCAAATTAATTTAATTTAAAGTAAATTATAGCTCAGCTCTCTAATGTTATTGTTTTACTTAATGGCCTTAATTCAGGCCTGATGTTCAGATTAGTAGCTTTGATTATTCTGTTTATAACAGCAACTGCTTCAGTTTACATACAAAGGACTCCAGAGCTTGGGGAAATAAAACTCATGATTCACTACACTTATCACATTAGATTATTATAAATAGGGAAATGATGTCATTAGGTTCAAAGCAAATGAACACATATTTATACAGATAGCAGATGCCAAAAACAAAGGCTGCAGTTCAAAAATAATTTTTTTTGGAATAACTTTTTAAAGAAAAAAAAAACTTTAGAAACTTTCTAGTTTCTTGATTTGTGTTCCATCAAACTGCCTGAACTTGTGTTATCAGAGTAGAAGCATCTTTTTTTTTAAAGTTCCTTTGTTTGACTACAACATCAAAATAACAAAACTAACTTGAACATGTTCTAGAAAATGTTTTTCTGTTTCTTTTTTGCCTAATAGACAAATTTTTCTTTTTATGCATCAACAATCACACACTTCTGTTCATCGCCTTCATTCTTGATGGCTGCTTTACACCAGAACTTCAGGACTAAGCTTGATAAACACTACTAAAAGGTCACAGAGGTCCCTGATTGCTAGTAGGGAACTGCAATATGCCTACAGTGACTCTAAAATGTTACATTAAACATGCCTTGCCATCCATAGAAGATGTTTTCCAAATACTGATTGAGCAACAATTTTAAGCAGATTTAAGAAAATTTTAGCAGACCAACCTGTAGCCCACTGCTGCATAGTAGCTGAAAACCTGCTAGTACATCTGTAAGAAAATAAAGTGGTTCAAAATTCACTCAGCATTATAATTAATCTAGTAATTAAAAATACTGAAAATGCATGGTAAAAAGCACTGACAAAACTAAAGAGCTGGCAGTCAGTCATTCTGAATATCAAACTTCAACATCCTGAGAACTGCTACTCCTTCTCTGATACCATTTTAAGCAGCAGTGGCTGCTGCTTTGAGAATCAGCGACTTTTTTTTTCCTCCTTGGAGTTGCAACCAAAAATTAGTCAACTTCCCATCAGTCTTTGGAAGTTATCAGCCTACCATGTTCCTGTAACAACATCTAATCCCAGTCTCTTAGATAATATTCCATTAACTGCAAATAGTTAAACTGGCATCACCAACTTGAATAGTCATTTGGGACAAGTAATTTAAGGACTAGTATGTTCTTTTGGAAACTAAATTGGTTTTGACAGAATATTGAAAGATTATGTTAGTGTAGTGGAAAGGGATTATAAAATAATTTAGCAAATGGTATTATCACATATCCACAGAATCACAGAATCAATTAGGCTGGAAAAGAACTTTGAGATTATCGAGTCCAACCTATGATCGCACACCACCTTGTCAACTAGATCTTGGTATTAAGTGCCATGTCCAGTCATTTCTTGAATACTTTCAAGGACAATGGCTCCACCAGTTCCCTGGGCAGCCCATTCCAATGCCCAATCACCCTTTCTGTGAATAAATTTTTCCTAATGTCCAACATAACCCTACCCTAGCACAGCTTGAGTCTATGTCCTCTTGTCCTGTCACTGATTGCCTGAGAGAAGAGGCTGAACCTCACCTGGCTACAACCAGGTAGTTGTAGAATGTGATAAGGTCTCCCCTGAGCCTCCTTTTCTCCTGGCTAAACAACCCCAGCTCCCTCAGCCACTCCTCACAGGACCCTCTAGACCCTTCACCAGTTTTTTTTTCCCTTCTCTGGACTCACTCCAGCACCTCAATGTCCTTCCTGATTTGAGGGGCCCAGAACTGGACACATAATTTGACATCTATCTAGACACCTGCAGCAGAATCTGTCATGCAAGTGAAGGGTTTATTTTTGTGACTGGTACGTATAGCCTAGAAAGCCAAAAATGTACCAAAAACGTATTTTTAAATGTCCATCAGCAGTGCCTGGATAGTTTACAGTGGAATTCAAAGTCATGTCTTTTTGTGAAAATGAGAGGGTAAATTTATACTGGATGGGATATATTAGGAGCTGTCTGAATGGGATATACTAGGAGCTGTGTGAAACGCCTGTAATTTGAATACAGAGAAATAAAAAAAAATATCCAGGAAGGTATTTATCATTAGTATGATTGTCTGTTTTCTTGTTTTCTTCTGCTTGTTTGCTTTTATGTGTTGCTATATGGTAAAATATGTTCCACAAACTACTTATTTGAACATGGAGCTCCTAATTGTCAAGAAAGTCTAGATGTAAATGTCTATAGGGCACATTTAATGCAGAAAAGCCTTCAAACCTCTCCAAAGCAGAGAAGATTCTAAAAAGGTACATTTCTCCTGTGTAAGGTGAGTCAAAAGTGATCAGAGGAGTGACTTCTCCCAATATTTTCTTTCAAGAGCAAAGAAATAGAACATAAACAGGAAAAGATTACAGACAGAGGAGGACGTGTTGCCTGGCAGAGCTAAAGGGCAACAGAAAAAAAAAAGCTTCAATTCAAGTGAGACGTTTCTATTCTTAAAATTCGTGTAGAAATCACTGAAGCATGTACAAAATGACAACAGGTTTAATATGTCTGCTACTTGTTAGACTAATAAAGCTGAATTTGAAAAAAATCCTGTATGCATACATTTTTAAAAGGTGCTGCACTATTGATGCAGTTAAGAGCAGAAGGACAGTAACCTTCATTAAAACTTGGTTATGTGGTCATCTGCGTAGCTCTTGGCTGCAGTGCAATGTGTGTTTTCTGCAAAAAAAAGACTTCTGAGAGAGCACGACCTTTCTGAAGAATAGACTGGTATCCTGCAGAGCCAGGATCTGTGGTCAAGAATCAATACAGGCTTCTGGAGGGGTCTCGTTTGGTTTAATGGAGAGCGAGCAAAACAGCACGATGAGCGGCATAAATCCATAAACACTATTCAAATGTCATTTAAGCTGCCTTCAAGGTTAACAATCACTGCTATCAAATCAGCTGTCAAAATGGCAGGAAGCTTTCATTTGCTGAGAGGTCTAAGGTCTAATGCGGTAATTAAACCCAGAATACAAAATAAACTGTTCCCATGCAGTGTACCAGTGAGCTGGAGAATCCTAATGAACAGTCAGCATTGCTGCTGCTAATAATGGTCACAAAACTTTTATTTCTGCTCCATCAGCTTTGCCTTCTTAAGCATATGGTGCATTAAGTGCCTTATAGTGCTTCTAGGACCATTCCTTTGCAGTTTTCCAACAAAAATTCACTGAAAGCAATAAATTTTTTGATTTGTCACAACCTGTACCTGGATGAAGTACATCCACTTTTCAGCCAGCTCAGAGTGATTTAGAGGCTGTAACACTGATAGGAAGAGAAGCAAGTGTTACAGCACAGGTTGCCCTCATATGTGTTGTATCTTCTGAATCTGAGTTCGGCAGTGTTGGCACACTACAGGTGTATATAACCTTGAAAACACATTAAGCACCTTCTCTACCCTGGAAATCACACTGGTCGTTTATGAAAAGGCTACAAAATAGCCTAAAAGCTACTACTGCTCTTTCCCTACTAAACTTCCTGGGAAAAAGGAGAAGATTAAAAAAAACCCAGACATACAAACACCACAACAAAAAAGCAGCTGCTATATAGATGGCTGTGTGGGGAATATTATGAGTAGGACCATTTGGCGTGTTCCCAAATTGAAAGCTTCTGGAAATAAAGACATATATCTTCTGTAAAGGTAAATCCAAGCACCCCTGGCTGCCCAACAGCTTCCAGGTAAGAAAGGACTCAGTGGTGTCTCCTATGCCCAAACTGCAATCATCACACTCGCTGAAGGGCCAGCAACAGAATGATACAGGATACTACTAAATGTTTGAATGTTTTAAGGGCAAAGTACCAGTGAATAAACCTTTGCTGAACCTTGTTTTACTGCCTGTCATCTTTACATTAATAAATCAAGCTGAATTTCCAGAGTGTCACAAACCTGGCTGCAACCCTTAGGAGGATCAAGAAGTATCAGAAATTATTTTTCAGAGCTGAGGAAGTGCTCTGTTCAGTGATAGAAGGGGACACTGAAAGGATTTCTGACCCTGAGACTCGGCTTCATAGACCTAAAAATGCCCAGTGTATCCAGAGACAGTTAGCTTAAAAGCTATTGTGATTGAATAATTGAGTACATTCATATTGCAAACTACGAGAGGGCAAGGAGAAAGCTCAGTCACAGGAACTCTCACCACCCATTTAATTGCTTAATTGTTAGCTCTCTCCTGGCTCTTGCTGCATACAGAGGACTTGATATGGAAATTGGGTTTAGTCTCAAGACTGGTGGATATCAGACAACAGTCTAACAAATACCCTGACATACAGCACTCCAAGAAAAAAAGAACTTTCACATTTTTGGTCTTTGGCCTAATGAACTGTGTTTGCATTAGGTCCTAAACCAACTACAGCATTATTTAGTTACTCAAGAATTTCCTTAAAAAAAGGAAAAAAAAATTACAAATACTGGACTAGACATTATATTTCCTTGAAAGAAGCAAAGTCTCAAACTTGGAAAATGTTAAGCTCTCAGAGAAAATGATTTAACAGTCTCTTAACTGTGGAATATACAGAGCAATAACTCTGACAAAAGATGACTTATCTTTCTGGGACACCTATCAGATTGATTGTGCAGATTAAATACGTGCTCCAAACTGTATGCATACAGGTGCTAAAATCACAAAGTACTGCTGAAAATGTCCAAAACCATCCCTTGTGTAACTCTACTGAAGCCAGGGGAATGACGCCTGGGAGACATTTGTCACGTTTATAGGCAGGTTTCAATCTCGGTGACAGCAGAACAAAGGCCCCTGTCAGCAGGAGCTCTGCCACAAGTTCTCTCACAGAGTGAGCAAGTGCAAGGCGTAGGCACGGGAGCCCCATTACTAATTCAGGCCCAAAACGAGATTGAACCAGAGTTAGAGGAAAGGTTCAACCTACTGCCTCTTCCTATATATGATACATCCCTGTGGGATCCCAGGTGGGTTTTAAGGTTCCTCTCCTGCTGCACCTTAGAAATATTAGAGCAACCTACACTCCTTCCATCAATTCAACATATGACTCAGATCAGATCAGCCATATAGTGGCATGAGGTAAAGAAAGAAATAACTGGTCAAGATATTAAACTGTCCAGTTATTTTTCATACAGTTCCCCCCCTTCATCCACGCCAGTTAGGACACATTAAATAGAAAATAAAAACCAAAAAATGGAGCTCTGAGTAAAATAAATCACACATTAGTTTCATATCATTTGGGTAACAAGTTTGCCATTTCTATCTAAAGATTTATGATGATGCCTAGTTTTGAGTGACCATTAGGAAGTCAATGATAACAAACTGCATATACATCCAGAGGTGGTCCCATTGGAAGAGAAGGTTCTGTTCCAACGAGAGGAAATTTTATCTGAAATGGACACATAACTTAAAAAGTGAAAGGTGGAAGTATGATGACAGCAACTACTGCACATGCTTTTTTACCTTATTCTGTTCCTCCCTTAGTAAGGATTTGGCTGCTGAGCACTGGAACAACTGACCTCTCTTCCCATTTCCCTCACCTTAAAATCACTGTGCAGACTGCAATTCCTAATGACCCCTGGAGTAGAAAGTAAAACTATGTAGACATATGGATTTATCAAGAGCAATGAGGATCACAGAAAATGGATGTCACAGATTACTGTATTTAGTAAGACAAACAATAAAACTAATGGCAAAGTAAGTTTGAGAGTTTTTTAAATCTGCCTGGGAAAATACAGTAAGTGACATTCAAATGAAGAAATAGTTATCTAAAAGAGATGGGTAACAAGCACAGTGGCTTTTTTTTTTTCCTGTCAGTCTTCAACAGTGTGAGAGAAGTTGTATGCTCTCTTAAAACATTTTTCTGGAACTGATCCTTAGAAAGAGAAATCCCTAGGGAAAACCTTAAGTGCAGCAAATCACTGAGTGCAGATCAGATACTTAGATAGCTCTGTAAAAAGATTATCCACTACAGATTTGGTTATGCCATGAAGCCACAAATAACGGAAGGAATATAAGGGCAACATCCTTACAAAGGAGAAGTGTCCATAGCTCCTGAGACAGGCCATTGGAACAAATTAGAGCAGTCCTTGTGCTCACAGATGCAAAAATCCTAAAATCAAACCAAACCAAAACCACATTTTTTGACTCATGTAACTATCATGGATTGAGGCCCCTATTTCAACGAAAGTCCTTTTTGTCTATCTATTCAGCACAAAGAAAAAAATTCTTATTCCTCTGAAGTGAATATATACTGTACTGTAGATTACAGAGTCAACAGGAGAATGCCTGCTTCTTTTGAGAAAAAATGCAAACAAAATGTGGCCTAGCATGCAAAAGAGTATTAAAAATCATAATCTTGTGAGACTGTCACTTATCAAGGAAATAAAAAAAAATTAAAATCCTGTGGTATTTAATAAAGACTGTTCTTCTGAAAGAGACAGTTAATGTCAATATGCTAAGTAGATCTATTCATTAGTGTACTGCAAGAGAAAGCTGACTAAATAGTTGAAGCCTGCAGGTAATCATTTCAGTTAATGAAGTATGGAAGATTGTAAATAACTTCACACAGATTTGCACAGGATAGGAGACTAAATGAGGAACACCAATTTCTGGCAAAGTAAATGCTCATTTGTATCAGGAACAAAATGCCTAATACTTCTCGCTTGAAACAGGACATTTATCTAGAAATTACAATAAACTTATCAGTAAACAACATGTGTAAGTTTAAAAAAAAGTGTATTTTGTGGAATTAAGACGTATTGGTATGACTGTTTTATAAAACTGCAGTGCAATTTCAGATTTCCACATTTTTTCAAAATGCAAGAGAAGAATTTGAAAGATCCAAATTTCATATTGATTTTTGTTTCAATTTCACTAACATTGTTTGCAGTAGGATTTACTTGCAATGAAATTTGCATGTTCTGAGGCCCTGTTCTCTCTAGCTTGTTTTGGTTTTTATAAAGATGCAAGATAAATCCCACAAATGGGATTGAAAAGAAACCCCATATATTTTCTGCATTTTATTAGGAAAGTGATTAGGAGAAAAAATTGCATAAAGGAAAACTATTCATTAAGCATGTGAAAGACTGGAAATAAACATCACTATTGTAAATGTAACTCCCAAATATCCAGTGAAGGCAATACCACTGAAGCCCTTCCCATTCCCTGCTTTAAAAAAAAATGGATAACATCACATATATACTTATATGAGAGTTTAGGTACTTAATTAACATGTTCATGTTTTACTATAACAAAAAATATAAAAGCCCCATGCTGTTAAAACAGTTATTCATATATTATGAGTTATTTTACTAATATTCAGAGGGATCCAGCTAGGTCACAAGACTCCTACTTCTGTACCTTTGAGAATTCAAACACACAGATGATCCACCTCAGCGAGCCTTAGCATGAGAGTCCCGAGGGCACATGTTTTAATAATGCCTATTCTAAAAACACTGCTATTTTTCCTCTGCAGTGATAAAGAAAACACAAAATTTAATGTTTACATTTAAGCACAAAATGTCTGTCTGTTAAAAATGCCTGTCTCTGTCAGCTATTACTAAGCAGGCCTAGGGCAGATAATTTCATTTGAGAATATCAAAAATATTCCTAAAACTATGTGTATGTGATGAAAAGTTCTAATAAGACAATAGATAGAGGAGAAAGCTAAATAAATAAAGTCACATATTTTCGAGGCTTATCTCCAAGTAACCTGAACTGTTATCTTGGTGGGTGATCATGCATTTACAACAGGTGATCCAAGGATTTAGAACCTGTTGCCTGGAAATCCCAACATGTCCTCTTTTACAAACACACAGCAGCACAGGAAAGTGTGAACTGTATCATAAAGCAGGGTCTAGAAATTTGCAAGAACAATTGAACATTCAACAACAAGGAAAATAAATTAGGGGAGCTAATTCTTCCCCCAGCCATGTTTAGACAAAATGAGAGCTCTTACTTTGGACTGATACATCTAACAGTACTTCAGACTGAACAGGCTCTCTCTCCATTTTTAGTGTCAAGCAATTGAAGTTCTGTTTTCTCTGTTCTAACAAAATGTGCGCATGTGGGTTGCGTGCTAGGACAAATTGTGCCCTCAGTCTCTCCCACAGAGACAGAAAAATCACGGACAGATTGCTCACATCATGCCTTGCCATCAATATCATCTCCCCTTCTATCTGTACCTTCCCAGAGCATGACTAAAACCTCTTGTTCTCATGCCTATCCATCAAGTGCAGTGAGAGCATGAGCATAATCCTGCAGTGAGCTTTTACAGGAACTGCAGAAAATAAACCCTTATTTAGGTGAAGGTTGCACATGGCTGGGTGGTGGTAAATAGGGGTGGTAAGCAGTAAGTGGTAAAGTGTTCTTACTGCTAAGGGGGCTTCTGCCAGAGAGAGCTCAGCTGGAACACCAGAGCTGGGGCAGCATCAGTACAGCTGGCAGGTTTAGAAGAGTAAGATTTTTTCACTCTCCAGCTAAGCAAGTTTTAGCTGAAAAATCTGGAAGACACATGAAATATGGAGGTCTACAATGCTATTCTTGCAAAGTCACTGCCGAGGTCAATATCGTAATTTGAATAATCTGTCGTTTATGCCATTATTATGCAAGTTCTTTTTTACCCTGCTAAACTGCAGTAAATTACTCTTCTTTCTCTCTATAATCTGGGATGCTTCATGAAGAGCTGCACCCTCACTATCTCCCTAACATATCACTGTATGGATAA
This sequence comes from Zonotrichia albicollis, assembly GCF_047830755.1. Taxonomy (NCBI): domain Eukaryota; kingdom Metazoa; phylum Chordata; class Aves; order Passeriformes; family Passerellidae; genus Zonotrichia; species Zonotrichia albicollis. The sequence continues at coordinate 87,745,845 of NC_133820.1, read as the reverse complement.
AACATTAAGAAAGAAAATTCTGGGATTCAGGAGCAGGGAGGGCTATACCACTGATTTGATAGACTCAAAAGGTTAATCTTCAGCTACATCTTGTTAATTAGTCTAAATATACATTTAAAACATCAATGTGCTTTAAAGTACTTTGTCGGTACCCATTAAGAATGTGTGCTGCATATTTCAGACATCTTGATAGTAATAGGTGCCAAAAAGCAGGCAGTGTTCATCTTTTAATGAGTGGTTTTCCCTCTGAGTGCACGATGGGGCTATGATGCACCATAAAGTGACCTTGTATGCCCTATGGACATGCAAGTGCAACCCATTCTGTGAAAATCAGGCAGTTAAAAGGTGTAATGTGTGAGCAGCATGACTTCAAAGCAGCTATTCTTTCCGGTCTTGATTGCAAGCCCTACTTCTTCCCACTGCTATCAGGGAGGTGAGGAGGTCTAAGAAGATCTTTCTAATACTGGCCACCTACACTGGAATGTGGACAGCTGAAAAAAAGGAGCCACTGTAAGGCTATTATTCCGCCTCTGATACACTTTTTCACATCATGCTGCTAACAGAGCTATATCGTGCAAGTAAATATCCTGCAGGAGATAGATTAATTGCATCTGCCAAATGGGGACAAAACTACATCTATTCTGCTAAACATCCCTGTGCCCCAGGCCATGCAGTGAATAAACTTCTTGGTTGGGCTGGAAGTACGACAGCCCACAGCCCAGTCCCACTTGCTCATGCCATCTTTCTGCCTCTTAGAAATAATTGTTTGGGCTTTAAGATGTTTCAGTTTGAATACCTGAAATAACAGGAAGGCTGTCGTGCAATCTGTCAGCACAGAACGGTGTGTACACAGCATGCTGCTGAGGGAAGGAAGGATTTGGCATCGGAACATATGGCGTGTTTCAGAGTACACGGCCCGTTGGGATGGCGTAGAGGACTGTGTAGGGCAGAGGGAACCAAACCTGGCATGGTCCTGGCTGAGGAATGATTTGTCCTCAGGAAGAAGCATCTCCTGAACTGCACCTGGGTTCACCTTGGAGGGAGGAAACACTTTGATTTGCTTCACCAGAAAGCCTAAGAGTCAAGTATTGTATCACCACTTCACAAAGAAGTATTTGATTTATTTGACAATGCCAACACATACAAGGCATCCTTTTCCACCGAAGCTGCCGGAACCAGTTGTGCAAGTAATGCATCTGTTGTGCCAGCAGCTCTGTAAGATGTGAGGGTAGGAGCAGAGGGTTTCACAACAAAGGTCAGGGACAGCAGCAGGGGAATGGCACTGTGGTACGAAAATTGTGGTTGTTAGTTGTAGGAGCATCAAGGGTTAGGACAGTTGGGACAGACGGAGACGAGAGATCTCTGAAGCCAGGTCGTGGAACTTGTGGTTTATTGCAAAGGGTGCAGGGTCCTGCTGGGAGCTGCCAGCCACAGCTCGGAGCAGGCCTGAGAAAAGAGAGGGGTAGAGAGGGTGAGAGGGTAAGAGAGCAAAATCACAAGAGAGTAGAAGGGGTAAGAGAGCGCAAGGTTCCCGTTACAATAAATCTTCTTCTGTGTTGAATATTCTAATTCTAATCACTAACCAACCTAGTACAATATACAAATCTTACAGCATTTATATACAGCCTATAGGAATCATTACATTACCATACTCTGTTACATTTTAAACCCTAAAAACTACTCTTAGGACCCCTTCTGCCAGGCTAGTAGGGTCTGCTCTGACCCTTGGACCTGCCTGCAAGCAGAGGGTCTTGTTTCATCAAAAGGGGATTACCTTCAGCCGGCCACACCATTGTTTTGCAGTAGCTCAGTTCAATCTCGCTTATAGTTTCTATATTCTCAAAATCTTTTACCAGAAAATCATATTTATAAGGCTTCCCTGTTTCACGTTCCCCAACAGCTGGTACTGATGGCAATGAGTTTCACCAACAGCTCCAGCACTGCTTGCACTGCTACTGGGGAAATGTCATCTCCTGCTGCCCCTAATCACACCCTGTGGTAGTGAGTTTTTGAAATGTATGTAAAGAAGACGCTGACCTGAGAAATATGAGCATGACTACCAGCAGTCCACTGCTGTTTCCTTTAAAACATAAGTACCAGGAAAGCAACTCATTGCCTCCAGCAGGGGTTATGCACAGTGCAGAGCAGCACATGAGCAACTGGATTCTACTCTCAACATATGGAACAAGAGGACTGCCAGGCTTTTAGCATGGTACCTTCGAAATGTTGCTATAAAAACACTGTAATGCAAAACAGTACTTTAAGCTGAAAAGAGCTTTTGCCTCCCCCGTGCACACATACTTATAAACACATGAGTAAGTGTAATGCTAGTAGGATCATGGGGCACCAGGCAGGGCACAGACAGCCCCCACAGCCAAGCAGTGTCTCACACAATATCATCACTGGCCTTCAGTGGAGCCCAGACCACCCTGCATCCCTCCTCTGAGGAGCTGGGAATGCCTCAGGAACATGTGCATTTACCCTTGCAGATGTAGATGACAAACAACAACAGCAGAACAAATGAGTATGGCAAAGGTAAGCTCAGACTCATGATGACTTGGGAGTATCAGATAATGCCTGATCATACGTGCAGGGGTTTCTGCACACTGCTCACTAAGGAATTGCTCTTCTTCACCAGAACTGAGCACAGAGCATAACAGCTTCATAGATACCTTTAGGCAACTCTTTGCCACAGAGAGTTTGGGATAGATTAAAAAAACACCACAATAACCTTTCCACTTATAGCTCATGGTTAGCAAATGACTGTTGCTTGTCCTTTGGAGGATCAAGTAATTTAAATTTTAAAATAGTTATAATTCTACCTTTGACTATAACTCCTACTGCTGTTCCAATACCCTGCCCTCAAGGCTATCAATAACATCACAAGAAACCTCTGCCACTGCCTCTAGAAATTGTTTAAAACCATGAAGATGAAAGAAGAAAGGAAAGGTAGAAGAAAAGCAGAATAGAAATGTATGCCTTAAAAGCCAATGCTTGAAAGAAATATTTGAAAGAATGTCTAGGTACTTATAAAAGGATTAAGTGCACATTAATTCTTTCTTCTTAATAAATGAAATAAGAAAAAAAAATTAGTGCCGGAATCTTTGTAATTCATTGAATGCAGCTGAACATATGAAAAAATACTTGGGACTGTGTACTTCTGACTGGACTAGAAGATTTAGTACACCAAGCTCATTAAGAGTTCATGTCATAACAATGGAGCATTACTAGGCAGGAAATATATCTATGAACAAGAACATTTTGTGTATCTGGAAACTATTTTTTTTTTCAGATGAATGCCAGCAGAGACATACACAGCTAGAGTTTTTAGAGAATTGAGAGTCATTCAGCAATATTTTAACAATGCTACACCGTTTAGGAAAGAAAGCAGTATTTGAATTCTGAGAGTAAACCTTATAGTGAATAAACAAATATTAATTTAAAACATCCCCTTCTGATAAATTAATAAGAAGAATGAGTTAGATGGTATAAATGCACACAAATGTACTGCAACTGTCAATTTATATTTATTTGAGTAAATAGTATCAATGTCACAGTAAGATCCCATATTTTTAGAGTACTAAGTGGTAATCAAAGTAGCATCAAGAAAAATACACAACTCAGACCTAGGCCAAGATGACCATTTGAACCCACTGACTTTGTATCTGAATTTTTTTTTTTTTAGATACTTTCATATTCATCTATGGGTTTTAATTTTCTTTCTCTGAGACATTTGCATTTGCATTTCCTGTTAAGGAAATTGCATGCCTATAAAGCAGATCAAAATTCAAGAATTAATTTCACTTAGAATAAATAAAATACATTTCACAAACACTCTTGCAACATAACACATCCACAGGATATGTGAATTACATAAGAGCACTGGTGACACGAGCTTCAGAAATTGTGTCTTTACTTAGAGATATCTTTCACATCCAATATAAACTGTCGCCTAAAAACGGATATCCCTGTCTCCTTCCTTTTCTACCTTCAAACACTGAGCAAAATTCTTGTTTCCACTTTTTTGAGCAGCACTGGTTCTTTCAGGATGAATGTCCCCTGCATTCACAACTGGATGAATGTATTGCTGTCAGTCTCTTTTCTAACTTCTCATGCCTCCTAAGTTCATTTAATGCATTATTCAAAGCAAGGAGCAAGCTTTTCTCTTGTGTTCAAGATGTCTATTACACTTCAGGAAATGCACAAGCAATAACTGCTTCCTACAAAGTCAGAAGCTTGCACTTACAAACTGGGATGCAACAACTCATCTGACTAATTGACTTATACAAACTTTTATGAGATTTGCTTTGGAGTTAAAACACTGGAAGAAAGAGTCTATTTTACCACAGCTACCTGTATTTTATAGCAATGAAGGAAAAAATGTCACCAGATCTTTAGCCTCTGAAGAGATGTGGATTTTACTGTTTTCTGCAAGTCTCCAGAAAGACTCTGTGGGCTGCTAGCATAGTCACTCCACAAAATAAGATTGGTTCTCCTGGGCCACACTTCTATAAATTTTATTCCTGACAAGAGGAGCAAAGGCAACAAAAAACAGTCTAGGGAGATGTACTAGGAAACAATAAACATAGTATTATAAAGCTTGCAAAAGGAGAATTACCCACTTTGAAACACACAGCCTCTACCATACTGCACCCACCTTCTATTCAGAGGCAAATAAATTCTCCATGACAGCTCCTAATGGTCTCCACAGTTGTTCACTGAACTTGCCCTCAAGTTACAGGGTAATAAAGGGATAACAACCCTTGGCTGACTAAATGAGGAGGTGGGTCCTCTCATCAAAGCCCATCTTTCATTACTTGCCCTTTTCTTTTGTTCATCCAGTGAAGTAATATTTCACAAATACAACTAAATCATGAACAATTAATGGCCTAATATATCTTTATTCCAGTTAAATCCCTCTGTGGGGCATCACTGTGGTAATGCTCCAAAACTAGGTTATGGTTTGATTGAAAGTCAGCAATGTAGTAATAACAACAACCCTTACTTCAACTAAGCATATGGAGGCACTTGGTATTACTATCCCTAAAATATCATGCTGTCAGCCTTCTTTTTCGAGATTATTAAAATTTTTACACAACATATAATTGCATTTCTGCTGAATGCCACTTTTCCTATTCATCTGTTATTAGCTTGTTAAATTTTGGTCACCCTCATAGGAGGCCACCTACATACATCCTGAAAATTTGAGAATTACATCGATGAATACATGCTCTGACCTGCTTTCAGCCTGACATTCCCACAAAGAGGAATATAATCTAAATTTATTCTATACAAACAGACAAGAATTTGCCCAGATAACCATATTGCTGCAGTGATTTTCTGCCAAAAATAGCTTTTAAATTTAGATGAAATACTATCTTATTCTGTTCCATTTTCATATATGCAAGCTTCTTGAAAGGACGTTGAGTATAAACTAGGGATCTGATCCTTCTAAATTCTGAAGTCAAAGATGATGTGACCAGTTTTTAAGGGTACTGATATCTACTGCACTTGAACATCACTTCAAAAAGGCTCCCAATGCACTGAACACTAGCCAAAAACTCAAGAGATATTGAAGGCAATCACATAGCCTCTAATCTCATTAGACACAATATCCTTACCACAGCTGTCTTAAACCAGCTTTTACCAAACCTTTTACAGAAGTGATGGAACTCCTGTTTAAAATGGTTATTACACAGGAATATGCTGTTATTGCCTTACATGTATAGAAGCTGACTTACTGTAAACTCAAACCAAGCCCAACTTAAGCTGAAGTCAACAGTTAGGGAAGTAGAATAAATAGAGGATTAAAATCATTATGGATTACTTGTATGAAGAAAGGAACCTCCTCATGCACAGTCTTTGACACAGGAAAATAATGGGGATGCCCACCTCCGTCTCTCCAGGCATTCATTAACTGGGAATTTTCTATTTTATACAGTGAACAGCTTGACAGGAAATTTAGAGAAGGAAAACCTACATTGAATGATTTCTAAAATGGCAAACAACCTGAGAAATCAACTTTCACTGAGACTTGCTGATGTTGATTTTGTTCTCATGTTGATGAAGTCAGCATGTTGATGCTGTTTTCATTTACCCATGCAGATCATTGATTTCACCACATCCTCTGCATATTAAGGGCAATGAGATCAATTATAAGTAAGTACACGTTCTTTCTAATAACTTTTGTGTTTTCCTCTAATTAGTTAGTATGTGTATAAACATATTTTTAGGTTTTTTGCAATTAATATTCTATTAGCAATGGTCCCTTTTGTGGGTAAAAATGAAACTTCTTTATAGTTAAGAATGTGAAGATTTTCACGTATATGATTTTCACAACAATATAGGCTTCCTTCCACCTAAACACCCCATCTCAGGGATTTACAAAAGTATTTCATTGAACTGACAGATGAACCATGTTTTATTTATTCTATTTTGTCAACTATTTGATGTACGTTATACAAAGAATTCTGAACACAAGCCCATTCAATTTCCTTTTTCACTTCCTTTGGGGTTTTTTGGGGGGTTTTTTGCTGGGTTTTTTGTTTGGTTGGTTTGTTTGGTTTTTATTGGTTTTTTGTTGGTTTTTTTTATTGGTAATTATTGTGGTTTTTGTTTTTTTATTGTCTTCCTCTTTGAAATACTCCTTTTTGCACAAGAGTAACAGGGCTTGCTATACCAAACTTGTAATGAAATTCAAATTTCACAGGATTTTTTTTTAATTGGTAGATGTTGATCAGCTTTGCCATTGGAGCATGGATATAGTTTTTCTCAGTATGCTTTAAAACAGAGTCTCTGACACATTTTATAGCCAGTATAATGTGATAGGACATTTGTTTCTCACTTACAGTTCTTTTCTGTTGACTTTGTAATTGTTTATCGAACATGAATGTCTTTAAAACTCTTTGCAATTAAAATACCATTTTCATTCTACTTTCTATCACATGAACTCACATGAACAAAGAAATTAATATTGCCCTAAATTTTCAACACTCCAGGAGTAAGTACACTCCTTAATGGTGTTAAGGAGTACAGACTGGATTATGTGTACTGGCTGATTATGTTTTACTGACTGTAAAACAGCGTGTTGTAAAATGCACATATGTTGGTTATTAAGATATTTTGACAAGCTCTACATACATCAAAAAATCTATTAAAAAACCTCCAAACTAACAACACCAACAGAAAAAATTAGTCATTAGGGGGAAATTTTGAGTAATTTCTGAGGAAATGCCCATACTGATGTTCTGTGTTGCTAGAGGCAAAGTCCTTCATGTCAGATATGGAACTGTGGTCTTGGTTACTTATAATTAGGTGGTCCTAAAACACATTTTCTGAAGAATTCAAGGAAATAAAGGCACAGCATCCTGGCAAGACTCCAGTGCTGGTAATTACATTATACCTCTATTTTTTTTTTCCTTTAAATTGCAGCTGGGAAAAAAGAGCGCATATTATCTCTAATGCTGATAGGAAGAAAAACCAAAACCCCACTATCCTCATGCTGCTAATGGAAAAGGATGTAGTGCTTCTAATTCAAAAGAAGAGTGTATGAAGGACCTGCAATTGCACTTTGAGCAGTGCAGGACAAGCGTGAGATGCTGCTTTTAATCAAGAAGAGAAAATCTGGGGTCTTTTTCTGATAACATAGTTATATTACTCATTTACTTAAGAAAAACAGCATGCATTTATCATAGCAAAGCAGAAAAAGCAGTTAAAATTTTGCAGACTCTTCATAAAAATCATGTACCCATTATAGGTCCGGTAATTTCCACAGAAGAGATTTAATTTTACTGTATTACTTAAAGTACTTACCAGGTCTTAGAAGAAGTGTAATCCTGGGGTTCAGGTCTTCACTGCTTTTAATGTAGTGAAAATACTGTGGATAGTCACTCCGAGAGAGCTGGCAAAACTAAATTTGAGTAATGGATGGAAATCTTCCTTTGTTCAGCTCATTTTAGGCCACTATATCCAGCAGCTATTTTTCTTTACTGTGTGGGTCATTTCAACACTTTTTCCAAAGCACTTTGTGCTTTCCACCAACCTGGATTTCTGATACAATTCTCCAGGAACTAATGAGAGCTAAGGAGTACAACTAAAACATGCCACTTTGAGCAGCTGATGCATTTTTTAGGAACACTTTGGTCGTTTTTCCTTGAGGAATATAAATGAAAAGGAGAATGGAATTGGAAGACAAAGTTATATTACAGATCTGGATTCAGGGTCAAGGGATGTGTCCTGGCCTGAAAGGCACCTTAATACTGCTGAAGAAATTATCCACACTGTCCACATGAACAGAGGACCAGGGTCAGTTTTCACCCTGCATAAAATGTAGTACCTTCCAGCATTCCAGATGGTATTATTCCAAATCCCAGAAATACAGAGAGATTGTGCATACCTCCTTTATACATGTGTCAGCAACAAAATACCTCTAGGTTTCTTTGCATCCTCTATAGGTGGAAGTGTCAGGGTAGCAGGGAGAGCCCTACCTTACTGCAAGAGATAATTCCTACCAGAATCAGCAGAAAATCACTGAAAAGCACAAATGTACAGACAGAGAGTCTTACTTTGTCACCTCTAGTTAGGTATTTCTGTCCTGAATTATTTTTTAATGGGTACAACTCCCACCCTTTTGCTTTCTGTGTAGGTTTCTGTATTATTTGAGGGCTATAAGGACATAAAAGTCATCTGTGTAGTTTCAAGTACTTGAGAAGAGAACAAATGCATTTTTAAAGCAGAAAAAACTGAACCTTGTTATTCTAGAGGTAAATTGTTAACCTTTTCACTATGTAATGGTCCATGGACTTGAAGAAAAGAATAGGATGTGGATCATGGTCCCTTTATTCTTTGGAGATTCAATTCACCTCCGGTTAAACTGAAGTTCTTTCCTTGTCATTAAGTTTCCCAAAAATAGATCCTAGGGTTTAAATATAATTTACATAACAGTCAGAAGAATAATCACATAAATAAGAATTTATGAATTATTAATCACAACTGCAGTTATATTAGCACAATACTATTTTTAATTTATGGGGCCCACAATGGCATTTTTACTAATCTGCCAAGGGGCAGGTAGCAATTAAATAAGCACAGTGATTAACTGATGAGTCACTGCATAGGCATATAGTGATTGATTGATGCATTGATTGATTGACTGATTGACTGACTGATGGATCATGCCACAGCATACCTGAATGACAAGGAAACTTGTGTGACACACAGTGACCTCAACAACAAAAAGATTATAAAAGTATCACAAATATAGAGAAGTATAGTTAATGTTATTTTCCCTGAAAGGGAACTATTTTGCTCTCAACAAAAGGGATGAAATCTAGACCCTGTTTCAGCTGCCATAATCTGCTGAGCACTTACAATTCAATGGGGAGAAAAGAGCTGTTGAAGTGCTCTGGTAATGATCCTTCTGCCTGAAGAGTAACTGAAACTTTCAAAACACTCAAGATGTGCCCATTTTTACACTCCTGATAGTGAAAGGAAACATAGTGTTTTTCTTCTGAAAATGTCAGATAAGATTCGTGCTCTGGTTTTGTACCTCTTTTCTTGTTTCCCTACCCAGATATCTACTAATTCATACAGCTCCATGGAAACAGAACAACTGACAAAAACCAGTTAAAGACTGGGGAGAAGATACAAAAGGGAATTTGAAGAAGCAGCTTTTGGTTTTGTCATTCTTTCAGGTAGTAGCATATGAAACTTGTCCTTAAAATGTATTTAAAAGCAACAAAAGATAAAAGCATGGATGTCCATTTTTCTACGATAAATTAGGCTGGCATTTCAAAGGAAGATATTCCAGATGAAAGCAGTTAGAATTTTCAATCAAAATTCAGTTCTCATTTGGCTTGCAGAACCGAAACTTTCCAGAGGGATGAGGTGTTGCTTTCAGCAAAGTTACAATGGCCTGTGAAAGGGTGCAACACACAGATCTACGGCCAGTAAGCAGCTGGTCACAGAGCTCATGTGTGATGTTTGAGACAGGTTGATACTGCTGTTCTCCCTGATTCAGACATGTAACTTCATCTTTATATTCTTGTTTTCACTCCAAAGATATTGGTTATACTCCAGTGTAGTAGTACGGGGAAAAGCTTTGAAATAGCAAAAGTGTCTTAGGAGTGCAAAACAAAATTTCTTACTTCCTTGCTTTGCTTTCAAGACTTAAATATTACATACAGATACAGAAAAATCCTGAAAATACGTTTATATAACTTACAATCTGCTTTCTATTCTCAAATTACCAAGACAGGGTCTTATGAAAAAAAAATTAATACTAAGAATGTTCATCTAAAATATATAATTTTATACTCTAAATTGTCCATCAAAGATAGAGCATTCTTTATTGTAGTATTCTACAGATTATTTAGTATTTGCTTTCTTTTTTGTTCCCATACTCAGACCAACTAAGACAATTTCTCAATACCAGAAGATGTGCAGAATACCAGAAGAAGAAAACAAATGAATAGACAAAACTTCAGGAATGAAGGAGGGGATGAAGTGGTATTTATTTAGTCATTAGATCAGATGAGAATACAAATTAATATAGACAGCTCCTAGGTCCACTGCTTCATAATGTAATTGGAATTCTTTAAGCATGTCTCTTAAAATCAGATGTTCCTCAAAATTCATGCAGATATACTGCTCCAATACCTACATCTATACCTGGAGATCAAGGGAGAGTCACACAACCTAAAGGAAGTGCTGACAGCGAGGTAGCTGGGACATTTCCACTGCTGTCAACAAGGAGGAAGGTGGTGTTTTGCTAAAGGCAAGTGGATCTTCAGTAGGTCATTGTCTGGAGATGTGTATCTGGTTCCACTTTTTATGGGGATAGCTGAGGGCCACATTTCCCACTTCTCTACAGTGCTTGATCACAATTCCAGAATTTGTTAGAGATTAGTTGAGGTTGGAAGGGACCTTTGCAGGTCATCTTGCCCAATCCCAAAATAGGTTCTCAGGTAGGTTATGCTTTGGTGAAATTATTTGGGAATGGAGAGCTGCTCTCAAAGCTCCATTTCCCTGACAGCTGGGACAGGCCCTGAGCAGTTCTTGGGAAGGAGAATTCTGAAACAGGAGATTCAGGGCAGGACAAACCCAGGCCACTTCCCTGAGCAAAGGCAGGTGCCAGGCAGAGATGACACGGTGCTTCAACAGCTCTTCTGGATGGTTTGAAGGCCTGCCCCATCTCTGAGACAGGATGATTTTAAAAAAATGCAGAGTGAAGCAGAGGCAGCAGGCAACAAAGCAGCCAGGGGGAAGAATGGAATCCGTGAATAAAAGCACATCTTACATACTGTGCTTCAGGAACAGTACTTTGACACAACCCTATTTATTTCACAAAGGAAGTACAAAGAGAGATTCAACCTCATTGTCATTTTCTCCTCTAACACAAAGGATCCTCGAGACTCTAATTACTAGCTAGCTTCTCGCATCAAGAAAGGGAAATGCTGGTAGGAGACATGGAATTTATTTTTAAGAAGATAAAACTGTGAGCAGGTTTTTCTGATGAACCACAAAAGAGCAGATGCCAGCATGTTTAAAAAACTCAAAAACAGACACAGTAATTTTAAATAAGAGTAAAAGACAAGAGGTGCAAAAGGGGATCAAAGCAGCATCTGGTGATTTCTGAGAAAAAGAGAAGCTGACTTTAAAAACAGCTTTAAACCTTTGTTGGATTAGCTGTTATCAAAGGCAGCAGTAGAAAAGCATCAGAGGAGCTGATGAAGTGACCAGCAGACTGCCTGTCATAACTAAAAAAGTTTTCTGTGAAGTAACCAATGCTAGTCAAACTTTTGTTCTGAATTTGCTAATGGAAGTGACCTATAACTTGAACTTCAAAGCTCAGAAATCATGTTTCATGACTACAGTGTAAGTCAGTCATCTGGATACAAAATTGAGCTTGCCATAGTTCTTTAACAGATTTTTTATTTATAAAAGACATCTATTCAGAATATACTGACACTCAAAGAAAGAGACATGTGGCTGTTCTAACTGAAACCTTTTTTTTCTTTTCTTTTTTTCTTTTCTTTTGCCAGAGGAAGAGCTTTCTTTGAAATACAGCCAGAACAAATGGTTGTAGGGATCAGGAACGGGCTTCCTAACAGTCACTCCTAATCAGCTAAACATGCTAGACCTCTAGGGCACAAGGAGAACTCCAAAAACTTGCAAATACTATGCAGATCTGGCACAACCCTTGTTATAGATGCCTCAGTCTAAGCAGTTAATTTGAGTTGGCCAAAGACCAAGCAAGAGAATCAAGTTGCTGTCAGGCAGAGAAATGAATGCGAAGGCTGTACTGACAAATTCAGCAGGGTACACTCACTACCAAGTCTATGTGCATTCAAAGAATTACATGAAGAATCACTGGATGACTTGCTACTTTTAGCCTGGTTAGTAATGCCTAGACAAAGCTTCTGTACACTATCTATACTAGAAGCAACATATTTAAAAATGATGTGAGGCAATTTACCCATCTTCAAACTGAATGGAAATAGACCCAGTTTGTTTCAAAGTAGTGATTCACACTGATTTCACCCATGCAAAATGAACACTGAGGTGCTACTAAATGACTAGATTCAGTGGATCCTTGCAGAAATCAAGAGCTTTACATATTCTAGTCATACTAGTGTAGATTTGAGTTTGCCATACTTGCATCAATTTCAGCACAGACTGCATGAGAAACCACTTCTGCTATGAGCAGAGAAAATTCATTCCTTAAGAGAACTCTTTCAGGTTCTTCTGTTTCAGCATTTCTGCTTTAAACACCTTTCTAGAGATGGGAAAAAAATACATAGAGCACAAAGAAGCAATTATTAGATTTCAATACATTTTTTGTTTTGTTTGGGGTTTTTTGTTGTGTTTGTATTTTGGGTTTTTTTTTTTTTTTTTTTTGTTCTTGCTGGTTTTGTTGGTTTGGGGGTTTTTTTTGTTTTGTTTTTTGGTTTTTTTTGAGAAGAAAATCCAACACAAGATGATAGTGAGGTTTAAGTTAATACACTGCTTCACTGCTTGCAGTGTTATCTATGTTGGGAGAACCTTGGGGCCAGAGTGAGCTCTTTTCCTTTTCAAGAACTCTGTTGAGTGAAAAATCTTAGAAGGAACTTAAACGAAATTTTACAGTGTTGCACGAATGTAACTAAGTAGGATAAGGTTAAAACTTTCCCTGGACAACCACAAATATTACTATAAGTAGAAAAAAGATAATTCATCATTTCAAGGAACACTTTTGCCTTTGAAAACATGGTTACTGGTCTCCACAATCACAGAACAGAATCTTCTTCTAAAACAAATGCAAATATACTGCAAAATAGGCATACAAGAAACAAACAGACCAAACCAATCAACCAACCAAAACCTCAAAACTCTGACAGATTTGTTAGTAAATAGAAAAAAAAATAGAGAAAAGCTTAGAAAACATAGTGACTTCCATCTACTAGGAGTAACTCAATCAAAATTTCCAACAGAGAAAGGAGAGTGTACTAGGGATCTTTAAATGAACTGCTTAATCCACTCTTAGACTCCCTGAAGTGTCTTAAAATTTGTCTTGCATTGCTGTAAAAGGCCTCTATCTGATTTTCCTATGAAGAGCAGTTTTCTGGTTTTCCAGAAGTATTGAGTAAATGATCAAGACCCTTCCTGGCATAACATGCTGAAGATTCAATTTTGCAAAGGCCTTTTCATTTTAAACACTATGAATTTATTTTCTGTCTCCTACTTTTACAACATCATCAAGACTCATCAGCAAGTTCTTGTAGAAGCAAGAAAAAAGTGGATTGTTAACAGCATAATACTGTCTTTTTTTAGGGCTTAATATAAGTTGCAATATTTGGATGCAAAATTTTCATGATTCATGATACATCAGGAGAAAGCTTAAAGCAGAACTAAATATTCTGAAGTCTTATCTAGGAGTGGGTGAGAGGAAGGTCTGTTTATGGGTACTGCCACATGCAGTGAAAAAAGGGTCTGAACAAAGAAAGTTACAAACTTGTATTATGATTTAAAAATTGCAGGTGACACAGTCCTTCCAAAAGCCTTTAGGATAAACACATTTTTCTGTTGCATGAAATGCTAACGGAAAGTTGATTGTGAAGACAAGACTGCTATCATTAAAGATTTTGCTGCATTCAAAGGTAAGGATTATAAACACTAATTTATACAACAAGCTTTCAGACACTTTTGTCATCCCTATGGTACCTTAAAATCAATAAACAGGAGATGAATTAGCTCCTCCAGAGGGTTATTAATTTTATTTTGTCCGAGAAATGTGAGATGACTTAACAGCTTAAGACAGAAGTGATGCAAGAAGAGTGATCTAGGTATTTCCACAACACAGCTCACATGAAAATAAGTGTGAACAGAATTGCTAAATTTTCACAATGAGTGAGAAAGTAGGAATTTTACAGAGGCCATCAAAGGCCTTCTGTGCTTTCAAAATTAGGTCGTGTCCTGGGTTCCAAGTCCCAGTTGAGTTTAATTCTCAGGAGCGCAATGCACCTGGGCTTTCAAATTGGAATTCTGATTCAGATTTAACAACATAAATGAGTTAAAATTTCTTCTCTAACAAAGTAACAGATCCACAGTCTGTTGATGATCTTTGGCAGAGGTCAGGTCATTCTTTATATGCACATATCAGATTAAGGTTAATCAAACTCAGCTATATTTCAATTAAAACAATCTGCCTAGGTATCTCCTAACAATCAAACACCTATTGGTGCAGGTAAGGTCACAAAGAATTTCATAGAAATCCTCCTGATTGAAAAGATATTATAGTTAACAGGAGAATGTATTTCTCTTTACGTAAAGAACATTAGAGAAGAGTTTATTTCTGACTTAGATCCTTACTGGTGTTTAACCACAATGTCATTCTCCGCTGTGATGCTATTACATCTCAATGAGAAGCTTTGGAAGAAACTGATATTTCACTGGAGTTGTGCATCAGTGTATGTGGTATATTGCAAAGTGAAATGTGCTCTTTTGCATTTAAATGGGCAAGGAGATGAAAACATTAAATTGTGGTTCATTACAAACAAACATAGGATTGCCCATTTGTTATATTTTCTTCCCCCGACTCAGCTGATGAACAACCAAATCACTAATACAAGCTTGATAGCACTGGATAGGTTTGTGCCTTTACCACACTCACAGAAAGATGTTGATTTGCATCCTGCAGAGTAACTAATATTCTGTAGCTAATTGTGTGCACTGCCATGACAGAACATCTAAAGAAGGACATTACCACATACATCTCAGAGGGAATAGGAAGATACTTCATTTACAGCCACCCATCTGTCTAGTCACAGCAGAATTACATACAAACACAATGCACAGATCACTATGTCCTTCAGGAACCAGTGTCCCATCACAAAAGTCTGGCTCTCTGCACAACTCGAATCACATACCAGTTCTCTGTGTTGCAAGCTTCTGTACATTGCATGCTTAATGACAGGCAAAGAAATGTGAATTAGAGAATTAGAAGGGAGAAGAAAAATGCAAAGGTTAATATAAGCATAAAGAGAAACAATCTAGCCTTATTTTTTTCCCAGCACAGTATTTATCTTGCTGATGTCGCCCAGTGGGACACTGTCCTGTGAAAGTGAAAAATACTGCAGAGGTCCTGTCAAAATGCAGTTCAGCAAAGATGAATGTTCCGCTGGAGAATAGAAAATAAGTTTCTTTTCAGATTTAGATGACTCAGAGACTTTTAACAGCAATTAACTGTTGAGAATATTGATAACTTATAATTAATCATAAACACAAAAGCAAAGGGAAATATTATCACACTGACTTCTCAGTGACACACTCAATAAACACATCTTTTTTGGAAGAGTCAGAGAAAGCACTCTAATGTATAAACAAGGGACTCCACAGGGCATCCTTCCACCACGCTGCAAATCACTGAGGTCCTGAAGTTAATGCTGACCAAGCTCCTGTATCTGCACAAGGCAGCTCAGCATGGTGCACATGTTCTAACAAAAATGTAACATTACACCTAAAATAGGAGATTTCTCAGCAGGAAAACTGTCTGGATGTGGCATCATACAAATTCAGCTGCATTGCTTTTAAATTACTTAGTTGTATGTTATATCCCATGACTCCAGAGCTGGTGTGAGATGTTGCCAGCTTCAGCATTTCTGCAGTGGCTGCCATTATGCAGTACAGTTGTCCAGTGCCATCAATGCAAGATTAGATTAGGCTTGAAAAAAATGTCTTTATTGCACTTCAGATAATCTGTATTCTGAGCAACTGCCTTACCATCAATTAAAAAAAAAACAAACAAAGTTTCTTCTGTTCTATATGCTGACATATTTGCTTTGGTGTACTTGCGAGCATAGATGTGTTTGTGGGAGGCGTTTTCATGTTTATGTTTCTGGCAATAAGTGTCAGATCAATTCCTATCACCCCATATGGATTTCTGCTTTATGCAGTTTTATCTACTCAGTGTCTTCTTCTGGCTGTTCAATCCAGACCAGATTTCCTCCATTTCTTTATAAAAAACAACTGCAATTTCATCCAAATATTATTACTCTCGTGATGTTATTCAGTGAAAACAGCTTAACCAAAGTATACACAGACAGAAAATAAAACCCTCAGTTTTGCCCATATTTCTAAAATTTTCATGACTTTTAAGAACTTACTTCACAGATTCATGTTATACCTCAAATTTTGTGCCTATAATGGGAATATTTTTAATGATCTTTCTTTAGACAAAAAAGTTCTGTTCAGTAAGGAAAACTGTCTTAGGTAAAACTACAAGGCACTAACACAGACTTTGGTCTCCCTTTCCCAGTGGAAAAATGAGGGGAAGAGTGTCAGAAAAGAATGAGTTGCCTAAAGGAAACATTTTGTCCTTCAGTTGAAAGAATCTTGAGAGCCTACTCTGCATGGCTACCATCACTAAGGACGTGGGGAATGGGAGATTTCCCAATGACCCAAGTGAGACAGATTCAGGAATCTGTATCAGGGAAAGCTGTTGTATGGAGGTACATCTGTGTTTTTGGACATCCCAACAGGGGAGAAAAGAAGACCCCTGAAAAGAGGTGGGAAGGGGTTGAAACAGCACTGGGGGGAAGGATGCTTACATGGAGCTCCTCACCTTGGTGGTAGAACACCAAGAGGGAGAAAGGTGGGAATGGAGGAAGGAGAGGTGGGAAATCAGGAGATGTTGCACTTCAGCAGGATAAAACGTGGTGGCGAGTTGGAGGGCTGACACATGAGGACCCCAACCATATGGAATAGGGGAGGAGGAGAGAAAAAGATGAATGCAAGGAGTTCTGGCTGCAGGCTGTGAACTTGAAACTGCTTATGAGACATTATTATCCAAGTCAGGAAATGTAGGACACTGGAAACATTTTGTATAAAATGTTGCATAACTGGGCCACCAAGATTTAATGTTGCTACACAGACAGTCATTAAAAGTGCCTATACAAAAAAATCAATCAATAAAAAAGCCTCACAGGCCAGTGAATATATTCTGCCCTAATTTAAAAGACTTTGGCAATTGAGGGAAGGGTTTGTACAGGTTTTAAAAATGTACAGGAGTAAGTCCCTAGTAATAGTGAAGCATATATGAGAGGTCCTTGTTTCAAGTACAGAATGTTTTATCTTAGATCATGCTACTTCAGAAACAAAACTAATTAGTGACCCAGCAGCAAGACTGGGATCATCTGTTTAAAAATAAAAATAAAAATAATAAAATTACAAGGAGACTGCTCAGACAAAACAACACAAAGAAAAACAAAACAAAAAAACTACAAAGTTATAGAGGCTTTTGGACTAGGAATACAGCTAATTGCTTAAATATATCACAGGCACACTCTTACAGAGACATACTCTTAATCTAGGCAAACATGTGGTAATTTCTATCAGCTTCTATTCATTGGCAGACTTTGTGCTCTTTCTCTGGCATACAAGCCACAGCATTTCCCAGGCATATCAGCCAATTAGGAAGAGGTCAACTTTCCAGGTTATGTTAAGCTTAAATTTTGTTCAGATTTTAAAAAAGCTACTGTGTCAACTAAAATTGTTGACAGGAAGGCATGCACTTAACCAGCATTCCTCTCTGATGATAATTCAGCTGTGGCATGTTACAAGCCTGTTTCTGAAGCTCAGTGTAGTAAATAGGAGCTCACAGTCCCAGAAGAATACAAGGCTTACAAGATATTTCTTGAGATAACAAATATTCCATGCACGGCATCTTGTCACCAATCTAACAGTTAAAGAACCATAATTTTAAGCAGCAAACTCGAGCAAATGGGAATTTGTAGGTTTTCATAAAATCCCATAAAAAACGTGGGTCAAATTTCAGTAGGAAGGCAATTGCCTGAAATAATGTTGTGGTTTAACCCCAGCCAGCAACTAAATCCCATGCTGCCATCATGTCAGGATGGGAGAGAGAATTAGAAGGGTAAATTTGAGAGAACTCATGGGTTAAGATAAAAGACAGTTTAATAGGTAAAGCAGAAGTCATGCAGAGAAACAAAGTAAACCAAGGAATTCATTCACCCGTTCCCAGGGGCAGGCAGATGTTTGGCCATCTCCAGGAAAGCCAGGCTCTATCACATGGAGCAGATTAAAAGGATGAGAAAAGGCCATCACTCCAAATGTCCCCCTTTTCCTCCTTCTTCCCACAACTACATATTCTGAGCACTGTGGGAGCCATATGGTGTGGAATATCCCCAGTGTCAGCCGGGGTCAGCTGTCCCAGCTCCTCGCACACCCCCAGCCTGCTCACTGGTGAGGGTGGGGTGAGAGGCAGAAAAGGCTTTGGCTCTGGGTAAGCACTGCTCAGCAACAGATAAAATACACCACTGTTATTTTGTTGACTTTGTTGTTACACTTGGTCTTGGTCACAAATCCAAAACACAGACCCATATCTGTGTTACTGTGAAGAAATATAATTCTACCCCAGCCAAAACCAGCATAAAGAATGGGCATTTTATTCCAAAGTTGATTTTCAAGATAAACAAGGAGACATGCTCTCAGTGATGTAACAGCCCTAAAAGACTTCACTGCTGTTTCTCATACTCACAGGTTTCTTCACCCACTAGGCTGATAACTGGCAAAACTCACTTAATTTAGCAAAAAGAACTTCCAGCTATTATCTAATTAATCCTCTAAACCTGAAGATAGACCTCCAATAATGCCAGTGCAACTATTAGGGAAGGTGTTCCTTTCCATGACAGGGAGATTGGAACTTGATGATCTTTAAGGTTCCTTTCAACCCTGGCCATTCTACAATTAAGAGCAATTCAGAATTTTCCCTTAAACCAGCTGGTCCTGAGGAAAGACTTTGATGGGATACTGAGTCTCCTTACAGCTACTAAAAATAGAAACACTGTCACATTAGTGAATAGAATAGAAGAAATGAAAGTATTTTAGGTTTGCAGAAGGACCCACCCCTTGATTGCAGGTATTAGGAAACAGTTTGCAGGAGATTTGAAGGAGATTTGAAGGAGCAGAAAGCCCTGACTGCTGCATTTCCATGTCCCTTCCTGCTGAGCCACCTTCCCTGTTGTTCCTCAGGGGCATGAGCTATGGAAGTTAAACCCCAAGTATGAAGTTCAAGTTTGTCCACTGTTGCACTGTTGCAGCTGGATATCACAGCTGTGCCTTCATTCACACCCAGCAGCGAATTCCCTGAGAAGCTCAGGATTTCCAAGACCAGTGTTGCACACAGGTGAGCTAATGGACTGGCTGGAGACAAGGGACTGACTTCAAGCTAAGAGACTGACTGATCTTCAAGCCACCTTCTGTCACAATCAATTATGTGACTGGAGAACTGCAGATAAGTGAGCTGTCCATGGAGGAATTTTAAAGGGATGTAGAAATTCCCCCAGGCAGTTCCTTCAGTGCTTTGTTCAATTTGTGAGCTTAAATGTCTTGATTAATGCCCTGAGTATAGTGTCCCAGTTGGATCCTACTGGGGAATTAATCCAATCGTCTGTAGGTAAGCCACATGAAAACAGCCTGTAGGAACCTGCTGCAGACACAGAAATGTCCTGGTAGGACAGTCTTTAGCACATTCTTTTGCAATGGCTGGAAGATGTTTTCTCTGCCATTTGAGACAGCCCCTGATAATGCACCAGGCATGCACTGAGGTTGCCAAGTAGTACCACGAGCCAGCAGAACAGTGGTCTGGGGAGTCTTGTCCAAGATGACCATACCAAAGACTTCTGCAATAAGGAGAGTTTCCCATTTCCACACAGACCAGTTCTTTTGGGTGATTTCATTCCAAACAGAAGCATTACAGAATGCCATGGTCCAAAGCTTGGTTGGTTTGTTTTTTGTTTTTTAAGTAAATAGTCTGTCCACTATACATGCCACAATACTTAGCATAAAAGCACAGTCATTCAGAGAAGGTGCGGAACTTGCTAAATTCTCCAAAGAGCTGGAGGAAAGTGTTAACATAATTTCTCCCACCGCACACCCAAGAAGGATGTGTTGTGGTAAGGAATTACAGCAAGATGGGAACTGTGGAATGACTAACTCTGTTTCTCACCTTCCCATAGTTTGTGTTTCCACAGAATCCATAAAACTGTAAGATTATATACAGAAAGAGTAGGAAACATTGTATTTAAAATCCAGCTCAAATTTGGAAACTGAGAGGTTAGTAGTATTTGTATAACAAGATTCAGCACAAAGCTAGGAACTGGGAAATGGTAAATCCTGCATGACATCTGCCAACAAACATAATCTCCCTAATTCTGCTTTACTCTGTATTGTTAAAAACCCCCAAACCTTAAAATCCAATAAAGTTCTTTTTTTTTTTTTTAGTCCTTCTACTCCCATTGTTAATTTCCATCTACACTTTCACAGGAACCATCAGGCAAATGTTTCCAAAACATGAAGTCTGAACAATTGAATTAAGTAATAAAGCCCCTGTCAGTAACATCAAGTTTGGAAGTGTCACTGTTAATAGCACACCATGTCAGTTAATAAACTTCAGTGTATGTAAGGTAATCCTGCCCTATTTGGTATGTGCATGTCAAAGGGAAAAGTTAAGGGACTCTCTGATATTTTTTAAATTTTGAATTATCACAAAGACCACATTTGAATCATAGAGATCTGCTGTGCCTTATTATCAAACCTGTATTTCTAGGAAAAACTATAAAGAGCAGACTCACGGATGTATACACTTCCTAAATGAGCACTGCAGTATTAAGTAAACTTCCAATGAGCAATACCAGCTAATAACACTGGAGAGAACTCTAAAAGCCAACACATCTCTTTAATTCAGTTGCTTAAGATATGCAACTTTGCTTTTTTGGATTATTAAATTTTAACGAACATATTTCTGTACCTAGAACTACCAAACAGTCAAGGATGCTTCAAGCTGGATGAGAGATAATTGGAGGAGAGAGATATAATAGAGGTCTCTTAAAATCAAAGCAGTTTGAAGAAGGTACATACAGACTGTTCATTCTTTTTTCCTCATACAGGGAGTAAGGGAATGACTTACTACCAGAACAACCAACCACCAAAAAAAAATAACCCCAGAAAAAGCAAGGAAGGAAAACAAACATGATTTGTATCACACAGCAAATTAAAGTGAGAAAGTACTTGTAAATTTTTGCAATTATTCAAAATTAACAGAGAAAAATTATGGGAAAAAAGCTTGGTTTGGAATCATTGAATACAAAACTATCATTGAATACAAAACTATTAGGGTTAGGGTTAGGGAAGCCCTGGAAAAAATTCTGTGCAGTGTTACTTCCGGCTTAGACTCCTCCTTAGGTTGTCAATACCCTATCACTAATCCATTTTATTCAAGATATGAATTGGCTGAATATTAGGTGTAATCTGATACGAACCTGAACATGTTCTTATGCCACTGTCTTGTGCTTTGAAATCTCCAAGCATTGTAAAACTACCTATCTCCTGGGTTTAGCTATTTTTAAATCATTATCTTTGCCTAATACAGATAGGAACAAAAGTAAAATATGAACTTTTTCTATTCCAGAACTTACATGTCAAAATTTCAAAGAGAAAATGGATACATCCTATAGCTAAACAGATACACTGTACTGAAAAAATCAAGCAAATAAACAAACAAACCAAAACAGTCTCAATCATCAGATGTCATCTTTTTAAATATCTATGTCCACCAGCTGTTGTATCATCACCAGCTTCTCTCCTCTATGGTGACTGAACAAGAAGCCTTTTCCTGAAAAATACTTTACTGAAAATTACAAGAAATATGATAACATGAAAACAAAAGAAGGTTTATTTTTAAGAGCTTCCCTGCAGCTTAAGTAAGCACTGCTAAATTCCTACATAAGGTATAAAAAGAAGACTCCTATCATTAAAACTGAAGATCCTAATTTGATATCAGAAAAACCTGTATTTTGTATTTCTAGCAGTGGACTCACCCATCTACTGCTTTCTTCTTCCTACATATGACACACTCACCTTCTAAAAAGGAAGCACTGATAATATATATTCCATTAAGTATTTTTCTTTTTTTCCTTGCCCTGTTTTTTCATTTGGATTACTTTCTCATTTCTGCTTCTTGATTACTTCTCTGTCATATTAAAACCACATTTAAATGAACTATCAGCTTACCATGGCAATCCTGCAATATTCCTCTGAGTACAGCATTTGCATTTGTACTTCACAAACATCCTGACACCTTTATAGGGCTCTCAAAAGAATAAACTTTGAGTAAGGCTGCATTCTACTTAGAAATGTTTAGGAAGGAGAAAATATTTATGTATACTCATTATAGTGCTTTTTCCAAATGTATTTAAAAACAACAACAAACAAAAACAAAACAAAAACTACAATACAATGTGTTCAAGTTAACAACAAACACATGCAATAGATTAATAATAAGAATTCTATGTATTTATGGAAGTAGCGTGCCTAGGGAGCAATGACCAGAAGAGATACATTAAACACTGCAGATTTGCAAAACTCTGCACAGGAAGTGTTAGTGGGGAGCCAGCCTGTGAAACAATGCTTTAGTAAGAAATTAAACTACACATCCCATTTGTTAACATGCGCCAAACATAGCAGTGCAATTGCATATCATTCTTGCCTTTATGTATTTGTTAGTGTGATGAAGGCAAAGCACGTACAAAGTGTTTCCATACACACTGAATAAAAAAAAAAAAACAGAAAAAAAAAGTGGGGAAAACCTTCAATTTGCCATGTCAAATGAGAGGCTGATGCATCCTGGAGGTGTTGAGCCTTTGCACAATTTCTCATCTATGAGTTTTGGACTAGGTAATCAAAAGCTGCACAACTCATTCCTGCACCTAAAACCATCCTCGTAGCCCCTCCAGGAAGTCGATTCCACGCACTGGCCTCGACATGATTATTTTATTGACATTGCTCTGCTGAAAGACGTTTGCAAATACCATCCCATTTTCCAGCTCTTTCTAAAAGATCAAAAAGATGCACCTTGCATAGCAGGCAGGAATTTACACTGATGAGTGCCTATTGTCTTGAATACAAATGCTGCTCACAGTGTTTGCCCAAAGCTAAATGTGTATGACTGTAATAACTAACTGCAGTTAGGCCCTGAAAGCAGACTTGTACTGGAGATAAAAATATGTTTGTGCTGGAGAATAGCTTTTGCTTGAACAACCCTCAGGCTAAGATCTTCAGGGCCTCCTAATTAGAGAGGATGGCACTGAGCTTGAAACCTGTAATTCCAAACAAAGCAGCTGGAAAGGGCACACAGCTTCTGGTTGGAAGCAGTGACAAGTGCGCTAGGCTACTGCTGCTGGTAATGGATCCTGCAGGTTGAGATCCATTTCTGGCAGAGATCTGCAGGTGGCAAGCCACCCTGGCCCATGGCTTCATTCATGTAGTGAGAGGCAAATTAATGGACTGAAGAAACAGAGAACAACCTGGCCAGGACACTAACTTATATTTTTAACTTTTTTTTTTCTAAGTACAGAAATAAGTTTGTATTCGGCTAAAGCACTCAAATACTGCCCCTTTCTCAATCACCCTATTGCATAGCCTTTCCTCTTTTAGCTTTCCACATGAGACAGGTTGCTGCTCTTTCACCTAAAAGTCACACATCAAGGTCAGCAATGAATCTGATTTTATCATGCTACTCATTTGAACAATATGTTTAACAGATGTGAAATTAATTCATAGTATTTCTTCAAAATTCTTCTAAGGAATAAATTATTTTCAAGTATCTCTCATAGTCTCTCATATTTTTGATCATAAAAAGGATTGAGTAATTTTAAAATTACTTGAGAAGAAAACCTGTAGGAATTCAACTATCATATGCTCACAAAATGACGCGTATATAAAGAAAAGAAAAAAATCAAAGTTACTTTAAAAACCCAAAAAGCTGCATTATGGTCTCTGAGCTGCATAATGCATATAGTTGAGATGCCAAGAACAAAAGGGTGCAAAAAAATTCCAGCAGGATATGACTAGCAAACAAGGTACTTGAATATTTCAAGTGACAATGCAAAACATGTCCTTCTTGAATACCTTACTGAAAATACCATCTCCTGCACAAGGTATGCACAAAGTATTAAATGTGCCCTCATGTAGAAATGTATCTTGACAGTGATTTTAAGATTGTGTTATGTATGTCAGATCAAAAAGCAGCAATACTGGAAACAACGTTTAAGCACATGGCCGACAATGAACCTACAGCGATTCTCACAGCACCACAAATAGGAAAATAAATTGTAGGCACCATAATGTTTGAGGCAATTTTAGAGGTTGGCTTATCCTCGTGTCTGTGTAATTATTTTACACCAGTACTTTTCATTTTGAAACATCTAATTGTACTGAACTACAAAGCAATTCCCAGAAATATATGTGTTTTAGATATTCAGATAATCTGAATATATGCAGATATTGTAAAAATATAAGCAGTATTGTAAAAATAGACTTTTCTCTTAGCACATTCAGAGTAGAATAAAATAACTTCTTTTTCTATTCTTGTTATTAAACCATTGCAGAACTATTTTATCATGCAATCCATTGCAGAACCATTTTACTTTTCATTAAAAGCTCTGATTTATTCTTAAATAAGCATCAGTACAGAAAAAAAGAAATCTTAAAAAATCATACAAGAGGCTATGCATAAAGTATTTTTAAAAAAGGTATTCATTCTTTCATGGCACTAGGAAAAGAAATGTTAAACTATTTACCAACTCCTGAATATGCAGAAATCAAATAATCATTCCATATTCTTGATGGAAATTACAATGCAACCAAGTTACCTCAAAAGACAATTTCACTGCCTTATCTCGTGACCCATATCTGAGTTTTTGGGGTTTTTTTCAGATCATTGGTTTTGATAGCACTTGATAGTTTTTATGACTGCAAGACAAAATAATTTGGCTTGTCTAGATCCATTTGCAGTGTTTTAAGTGCTTCATCCATATATACCCATATATTTAAGCCACATCCTACAATTTCCAACAAGAACAATAAGGTGGCAGACAATTTTCTCAAAGCTCATCTTCTGTTTTAATATGGAGATATAAAAATACAAGCAATATGTAGTACTTTCACACCTGGGTGACTTTAATAATGTGATTTTATGCTTTTCAGAAAATCTGCAGAAGCAACTAAACTCACCACTTAGAAGATTTCTTTTGTATTGAAAAGCTAAGTTTCGTTAATGAAAGAAATAGAGAACTGCAAATGATAGCTGTGATTACAGTGTAGTAGAGTAGAGAAAGCCTGAGAATTCAGAACCAAAAAGCAGTGTTTCAGGGGTTGAAAACTAGGACTCAGGCTTGCATGGGGAATGCTTCCAAATGGCGTGTGTGGAAAAGGCTGAAGCAGGGACCATCCTGGCTGTGCACTCCTCTCACAGCTGGAAGTTACACAGGGAACGGCAGAAAGGGAAACCTTCCCACTCCACTGGTCTTCACAGCCCTGTGTATTTTCTAAGCTGAAAATAACAGCACTTTACATTAGTAAAGCTGAGTGTTAGGTATGG